>NC_056729.1:1400246263-1400501263 GCF_019279795.1 Protopterus annectens
AGCAAAAGGGGTGAGGAAAGGTTTAAGCTTGTACAGAGAGCCAAGTTTTTTGTTAATGGACTTAATAGTATGGTTAACATGCATGTCAAATTTAAGTTTATTGTCTATTAATACTCCTAGGAGCTTGGTTTGGTCATCTGGGGAGATAATGGTGTCATTGTTAGATTTTATTTTGAAGAGTGGACCTATGGGTGGGGGAAAAAAGTAGCAGCTTGGTTTTGTTAGGATTCAGGAGCAATCGACAATTAGCTAGCCAGTTTTCTACAGTGTTGAAGGTATTCTGGGTTAGGGACAGTAGATTTGTTGGAGAGTAGGCAGAACATATCAAGGCTGAATCATCCACATATTGGATGCAGGTTGCATTTGGGATGGTGGTGTGAAGATTGTTAATAAAGATTGCGAAAAGAAGGGGACCTAGTATGGAGCCCTGTGGGACTCCTAGGGTGATAGGCAGATGAATTGACAGCTTATTCTGCCATAGGACAGCCTGCTGTCTACCCAGTAGGTAGGACTGAAACCATTGTATAGAATGGTGATCTAAACAGATGGCTTCCAGGGTATTGAGAAGTAGCTGATGACTGACCATGTCGAAGGCCTTTGAAAGGTCAAGAAAGAGTGCTGAGGATAGTTTGTTGTTATTATGATTAAGGCCAATGATGTTAGAGAAAGCAGGAGAGCCAAGGCGGTACTGTGGAATGGCCTAAAGCCATGCTGAGAGTCAGTCAGCAGTTTGTTTTGAATAAGTGGTGACAGAATGGCTATAGGTCTAAAGTTAGACAGTTCTATGGAATTACCTCCTTTATGGAGCAGTATTACATGTGATATTTTCCATATTGATGGGATGGTTCCCTCAGAAATGGATCTATTAATCAGGATAGAGACAGGGAGTGCTATGGCATCCATGGCGTTTTGCATATATTCAGCAGGGAGGAGGTCAGCAGCTAAAGTAGTAGGTTTTAGTTTTTTGATTAGGGCTCAAATTAGGGGAGTACGGACAAGTTGAAAGCTAAAGGAGAGTTGAGTATTGGGTAGGTAATTGTATTGCGTATTAGCGCTGGGGTTTGAGCAGGTGGGAGTGAGATGGGTAGCTAGGGACTGGATAGTTTCTGTAAAGAAGCTATTGAAGGTGTTTGTAATTTCTTCTGGAAATTTGTCAAGGGCAGCTGATGGTGTAGGAGTGGTGGTGTGGCCTGGGTGGAGAAGGTTATTTATTCCAGCCCAGAACTTTTGAAGTTTTTTTTGGTGTTTCTGTTGCAGGAGGGAGTAGTTTTTTTGTCTAGAATGATAGATTTTTTAGTGACATTCTTTAACTTTTGATACCTGACTTGATCTAGTGGGGCTTTAGTAACATGCCAAGTGACCCAGGCCTTATTTCTGTGTGTGATTTTTAGTTTTTGTATCTTTTGATAGCCACGGTGCAGTTTTTGTTTTGGCTCGGATGGTGTGGGTAGGAGCGTGTGAATTAAGGATAGTCAGGAATTTAGAGTTAAAGTAATCCACTGCCTCTTCTAGAGGAAGTTGTTATAGGACTAACCAATTGCAAGCTTTGAGTTCTTTTTGGTAGTTGTTAAGCTTAAAGTTCTTATTGTTTTATAGGTGGGCTGATGGGGATTGTCAGCTTTAAGCCTAATAATATTGATAAAGCAGTGATTGCTTAAATCATCCAGTAGTGTCCCTTGCTTGTACATTTGGGGGTGGCCATTGATAAGTATTCAATCTAGTATACTTTCTTTGCCTTTGTTTTTACTGAACCTAGTGGGGTGGAAATGGTTTGTGTAAACCCATGAAAGTTTATGTGGGTAGTAAGAGATTCAGAGGAACAGATGTTACAATCAATGTTAAAGTCACCTAAGACTATGGTTTCCTGTGGATAGCTGCAGGATAATCTGTGCAGGATGCTTTCTAGGGAATTGACGTTTTTACTAGGGGGTATATAAATGCAGACAATATACCTACATTTATTTTATTTATTTGTAATTTGGTGATGAGAATTTCTGTGTTGTTAATTTGGGGTGGTTGCTGGGTGTCATTAGTTACTGTTAGGGTGGAATTATATAGCACAGCTACCTCACCACCCTTCCTTGAGGTCCGGTCCATTCTAAGAATTTTATACCCTGGGGGTGTTACTTCATTGTCTTTAGTTGTTGGTTTTAACCAGGTTTCAGTGAGGCAGAGAATGTCTGGGGAGTGAACAGCTAGGAGTGGGTGGAGGTTATGGATCTTGTTATTTAGGCTTTTGATGTTAAGATGGCATGCCAGAAATTAATTTGGGAGCCTGTTTAACTGAGTAATGCTGGTTGAATTGTTAGTCAGTGAGCTTGGGTCAACAGATGTGGATGGGCCAGGGTTAGGGTGGATGTCACCATCCCTCATAAGGTTATTTTTCAAGCTGATTATGAGTTTCAGGATTTTATTTATAAGTTTTTTATGGTGGTTGGTTTTTGGGTTAATGTAACTGAATCTAATAGGTTGTTAATGACTGGGGGGTACGGAGTTAGGAGAGAGGGTAGTTATGAAGTGTTCAAATTTATTGAATACTAGAGTGGTGGAGGTTTGGAATTTTGGGTATTGGAATTCTAGATAGTGTAGATTTTCATAGGAGGTAAGGTGGTAGAGAATAAAGAGCAGGAGTATTAGAGATAATAGTGGGAATATTTTGGGTGCTATCATTGCGACTGCTAGAGCAACTTTATGGTAATACATTTTAGTAGAAAATAAGTGAGAAAGGGCTATTGTGTTTAAATAGAAAATAGTTGGGAAAGGCTACTTTTCGGTATAGCTTTTAAGTGAAGGAAAAATGATTAGGCTGGGAAGTGGGCAGTGTTATTGATTCACAGGTTGTTGAGTGATTAGAATAGAAGGGGCATGGTGAAAGCACTATAAAGTTAGCATCACTGGGGCGGGTGGGATTAGAGGGCAGGGCGGAGTGGGGCTAAACCAGATAACAAGATTCCTAAAGTTAAAGTTAGCGTGTTCAAGGTAGGTATATACAGTATGTAAACAGCACACTATTTCTATTTCCTGATGATAAAAATGTACTGTAAGAAGCACACTGTATCTATTAGCTGATAAAAAGTTCTATTAAGATACCAGTTAGGTGGAAGTTTCACTAGCGACTGTTTGTAAGGCCAATTTTAGAGGCGTTTAATGGTTACATGGGAGCTCAGGGGACTGTTGCCGCTGCTTTTGGACCTAGTTAGTTAGGTTAACAGTATACAAAAGAGTAATTATGTTGATATTAACCTTATCATTCATTTAAGATAGTGGGGTGAGATAAGAAAGCCTTCCGTGCTTAGTCGCTAATTGCGAGTGTCCTTTTGAGCATTGCAAGCCTTTCAAAGGGAGTTGGGGTAGGAGACCTAAAGAGGGGATATACTGGTTTGGACTGATTTTCTTTAATAAGAGTTTGTCAACATTCCGTAATCAAACTAGCAGCTAAACCCTCGTACACAGTTTAGAAAGCAATCAAACAGTATTTCTTCATTTGTAACAGTCATAAGAGCACAATATATACACAGTACACAGGGCACAATAGATATAAGGCACTAGCAAGCATTTTACTGAGGTTACAACAGTTATCCCATTACCCAGATGGTTAGAGTTATACCACAGTGTAGTCTATGTAAGATCATGATTGCACAGCTATGCAAAGAAATTTTTGTTTGTTTGTGTCTTTCGGCTTTTCCCGGTTAGGGGTCACCACAATGGAACTCTGGTCCGCTAATACAGCTATGCAAAGAAATAAATGTGCAAATAGCCAGTACAGATCCCTTATAAATATTCTTACACTAGCAGCAGTAGTAAATCATCACTTCTGTGTAACAGGTAAAACTACAGCTAGCAAATTAATGCAGATGAAGGTATTAAAACAGTTTAACACAGTGTAGGTACATTATTGGAGTCAGACACAGCTTACTTCAGACTTCCTGGCACTTGATATTGGATAATTTTCTCTGAGGTCACTACAATTGAGGCATACCCCAAACATAGGTTCATAGGTTCATACTAGGCTATCTGCCCTAGGGCATTTATAACACTAGCCAGAGTGTGTTTGGCTTTCGCCACCCATTTTAAATTAATTTTGCTATGCCCTTTTTCGAGGTTAGTATACTGTGCCTCTGTCTAACAGTAACACAGAAGTGATACCCGGGGTAAACCTACAATCTCCCATCCACTCATCAAGATTCCTCTTGAAGAGAGTCAATGAGGGACTCTGCCTAACCTGGACTGGGATTTTATTCCAGAGTGAAGGGAGCCTCTGGGTTATGAATCTGTCCCTCCAGCATGTCCTATTTATTTCAGTGCTGAGGTTCAAGTCTCTCGAGCACGAGCTTGATGGGATTTGATTTTCTGAGGTGCAGCATGTCCATTAATTCTGGGTTGGACATGGCTTTATACATCAGGCACAGATCGCCTCTGAGCAGGCGGTATGCCACTGAGTAGAGCTGGAGTTTCTTTAACCGGGCAGCATATGACATCTGTTTGAGCCCTTTGATCCTCTTGGTGAGGTTCTTTTGGGGTCTTTCCAGTTGCTGCAGGTGTCTGGTAAGGTACATCCCAAAAGGGCATTGTACTCAATTATGGGCCTGATGAGGGATGAGTAAAGAGGCACAATGACCTCCCCTGATCTAGATGTGAATCCCTTCATGATTAGGTGGGCTATATAAAATGTTCTTCTAACCACTTTGGCCACGTGGTTGTCAAATGAGAGATTGCTATCAACTTGGGTCCCCAGGTCCCTAATTACTTCTTCTGTACTTAATGGATTACCACCTATGTGGTAATTTGTGGGCACTTTTTTTTGCCAAAGGGGATGACTATACACTTTTGGCGTTAGCTTGAGGCCATGGCTCTGGCACCAGTTGTCTGTTTCTATGAGGCCCTTTTGGAGGATGCTTGTGTCGGGTGGAGAGTCGATTATGGCGCCCAGTTTGTAGTCATCTGCGAACTTGGTCAGCCACAGTCCTTCCGTGTTGGCCTGTACCTCTGAGAAATATATACCGAACAAGAGAGGTCCCAGGATTGAGCCTTGTGGGACGCCACTTGTAACTGGTTTGGAGTCTGACATGGCTCCAGCAATTCTAACCATGTGGGTTCTGTCCATGAGCCAGTTTGCAACCCATCTAGTGACATAGGGGTTTATATTTAAGCTGGTGAGCTTATCTATAATGCCCGAGTGGGGTATTGTATCGAAGGCTTTTGTGAGGTCCAGGTAGGCTGTGTAGACCACCTTCCCCTCGTCAATGGCCTTGGTGACTGTTTCAAAGAAATCGACCAGGTTTAAGAGGCAGGATCTGCCCTTAACAAAGCACTTTTGTCACCTGAGTTCTCTCTTTCCAGTGAGGAAACCCTTATACATATCTGGCTATGAGCCTCCATGTGACCAAAGAGAGGGAGAGAAGAACAGAACCCCCACATTGTGGCCAGGTGGTATGTATTCTTGTTGTCTTGTTGTCTAGTTGTACTTTAACCCAAACAAATGTTGGGAGACGTGCACTGCTTGACATACAATGAGGCATTTCAAGGGAGACATCTCTATCCTTCCACTGATATACTGCCTACTTCATTAACTAGATGATGCCATTTTTATTGTTTGAATCTCAGTCTCCCTGAGAAGCTGACATTGCATGCATCCCAAGTATACACCGACCCCCATCCCAGGACAGAGAGAGAGAGAGAGAGATGAGAAGGCATTTGCCTCCTCATTCCGGTTTGGGATCATCCATTATAAATATAAATGGATACTTACAAAGGTATGCATTTCAAGTCTTTTAAATTATTATTTTTTTTTTTTGCAAAAGTCTTGTATAGAAATATGCCCATGGACAGGCTTTGAAATCTTTGAACATGTTACCAGGGTGGTTAAAATCTCAACCCTACAGCTTCAGGGTGTGTGTTTCAGTCCTTATATCTGGTCACTGTCTGGTTCATAGATTAGGTTCATAGACTAGTACTAGGCTAACTGCCCTTGTTGGCCATTTTAAGCCTAGGCAATTACCCCAACTGAGAATCAAACCCTTCACCATGTGTTTGTAAGGCAAACACCTTAACCATTATGCCAACCTCCCTCCCGTCTGTGTAGGGTTTGTGTGTTTCTACCCATGTACGTGCATGTTTTACTAAATACTTTTTTCCCACCTACAAAAACATATTGGTTAATTAGTTACACCAAAGTGTCCATATGTATTGCGCTTAACCTTATCCCATAGCCCAGAAAGTGGATGGAAAAGGTCCACAAAGACCACTTCACTTATCTAGTTAATAAAGTAATGTATTAAAATATGCATTTATATGTTTGTAAGTATGTACGTATGGTCTTATTAAATTAAAGTAGTACAATATGTAGCACAATATAATATAAGGGGGGAGGTTCTCAACCAATAAACCAATGAAAAATCTAATCAGGAAGTAAAATGACAAAAGACTAATCTGTTCCGTTTACAAGATAGTCACCCCAAAGAAATTAAATAAAACATAATTACAGTATATATAAATTCATTAAATTTGGCAAGTTGGAAGTGATTCAAGTTTTTTTGTAATTTTCTGTATTGCATTTCAATGTGGTAAGCATTTAAGGTGTAATTCTTTTTTTTTTCTGCTGTGACCCTAAAAGACTTTCAGATAAAATTAGTTGCTTAAGGTCATACAATATGACAAGATGAATGATTCAAATTTAGGACTACAGGATAGAACTTTTTAACAAATGGGTCTAAAATACTTCACACTTTTAACAGTGTTTGTTACAGAGTATTTTCAGCAGAAGTTCTATAAATTTGGGTGTAACCAAGTCACTTTATGCTGCTTTTCAAGACTTCCGGAACTTTCTACATAATATAACTGATAGCTTATTGTGAGGCCACATCATAATGTACTACCTGGATACTTCAGTACAATAAATGACAGCTATTTTTATAATCTGATCATAATATATTAGTATTCAGAAACTTTTTAAATGTTGTTGATATAATAAACTTGTGGAGAGCAATAGGATGTACAATCTTGGGACAGAAATATTGTCACTAGAAGACATTACAAAGTTTTATTATTAGGCATTTTCAAAAAACAAAACAAAAAAAATCAAGGAGGTGAACAGTGAAAGTAGGTGATGATTAGTGTATCTTTATGGCTTACATATCTTTGCTGCACTTAGTGTAACAGCACTATATGATTTTGAAAACTTAATAAATTAGGGTTGCATTCAGTATATATTAATGTCACCAATTAACATGCTAATGTGGCCACTTTAAGAACTGATGTAATTCAAAAACAGATATGTTAGACTAGTCAAATGTCAGTAAAACTATATTTTGCTAAGTAAGGATATTGTTTCATCATAGAAACTGTTACTAGCACACACGGAAGCACTTTAAATGATTAACATAGTATCATAGGATCAAAGGAGATTACTAGGCTCTCGACCTGCGTGTCATTTTAAGCCTAGCTGTTTCTTTAAACCTAGCTGTTTCAACCCAATGTAATACCGTAGACATTCTAGTCAATAACCAAGATTGCATTTACTAATGACTGCCCATGTCCAGAACAGTTGTGGGCACTATCCCCGGTAAGAATTTACGGTGCCCCATCCACTCATCCAGGTTCCTCTTGAACAGTGTCATAGAGGTGCTCTGTTTTCACATGAATTGGTAGCCTGTTCCAAAGATGTGGTAATTGCTGGGAGACACAGCTGTCCCTCCAGCATGTCCTATTTAAGCCGCAGGCCATATTTAAGTCCCCGGAACGGGTATCCCTAGACACATTTGATTTACAGATATGCAGTAAGTTCATTAGGTTTGGGTCTTGGGTTGCTTTGTAGACCAGGCATAAGTCTCCCCTAAGAAGTCTATATGATATGGAGTATAGTGACAGGGAATTTAGTTGGTCTGTGTAAGGGACATGCTGGAGGCCCTTGATCTTCTTTGTTAGAAACCTCTGAAGTTTCTTTAATTGCTGCAGGGGCTTAGTACGATACATACTAAATAGGGCATTGTACTCAATTATGGGCTGGATAAGTGCCTAGTACAGGGGGGTTATAACTTCTTTTGCACTCAAGGTGATGCCTTTACTTATCAAGTGAGCTACATGGAAAGCTTTCCTTACAATTGTAGACATGTGGTAGTCAAAATTAAGGTTGCGATCAACATGTGATCCAAGGTCCCTTACCACTTCATGGGTACTTAGGGTATTGTTGTTGATTGGATAGTGTGAAGAGGCATTGTGTGTGCCAAAGGGAATGATGATACATTTCTCTGCATTCAGTTTGAGATCATGACTAATACAGCAGTTTTTGGTCTGCGTGAGACCCCCCCCAGGTATACTGACATAATTTGGGGATTCATTGATTGCACCTAATTTGCAGTCATTAGCAAACTTGGTCAGTCACAACCCTTTAGTTTGGACCTGAACTTCTGAGAAGTACATACCAAACAGTAGGGGGCCCAGCACTGACCCCTGTGGCACTCCACTGGTAACAGGTCTTCTGGCTGATGTGGAGTCACCCACTTTAATAGTGTGTGTCTGGTTTGTGAGCCAGTTGGCAACCCATCTTACAATGAAGGTGGTTACATTCAGTTTGCTAAGTTTATTGGCAATGCCTGAATGTGGGATTGTGTCAAAAGCCTTTGCCAAGTCGAGGTATGCTGTGTGCACAGATTTGACCTCATCAGTGGCCTTGGTCACATTTTCAAAGAAATCCACCAGATTTAACAGGCAGGATCTACTCTTCACAGAGCCGAATTAGGATGATCCAGGGTTTGGAGGTCACCTATGTCTTTATTGATGATGTCCATAATAATACGTTCCATGGCCTTACAGATAAGACTGGTCAGACTTATGGGTCTGTACTTCCCTGGGTCTGTTGCTAGGCTACCTTTGTGGAGGGGAATAACTGTTTTGCATTCTGCAGGAACAAAGCCTGTGGTTAGGCTATGATTGAAAAGAGTACTTAGTGGTGATGTTAGTTCATGTTTTAGCCTGTTTAGAAGATAGCCTGGGATGTCATTTGGTCCCATAGAGGCCGTGTTCTTTGCCTTGGATAGGGTTTGAGGAACTGTTCTTCAGATATGTAAGCTGAGGGGGGAGTTTGGGGTAGGGTTTTTTGTAAGTTAGGAAGGGATAAGGGAGTGAAATTTTCACCAAACCTATCCACTACCAGGTTCGCTATCTCTGTGGGGTCCGTGTATGTGATACCCTTGACCACAAGTTCTGCAGATGCTTGGGTCCTACCCTTTAAGATATGTACATAGCTGAAAAAGTTATTATGGTTATCCTTGGCAGTACTTGCTAGGTTTCTCTCAAAGGAGCTCTTGGAAGATTTGACATGTTGTCTTATTTGCCTGTTAAGCCTGTGGAGGGTGCTTTTCCATTGTTGGGTCCTTGTCTTTGTTTTCTTGGACAGTAACGTTTTGCATTTATTGTAGAGTTTGTTGATGCTGGAAGTCCACCATGGCAGCTTGATTTTACTTGGGGCTCTGGATTTGATTTTATCTAGTACAGCCAAGTTTATACACTCATGCAAATGACTGTACAGGGCATTAGTGTAAACTTTGGCATAGTTACCGCTTTCAGCTTGGGGTGGAGCTTGGAATGCATTTATACCTTCAACTAGGAGGGTATAGTTTATGGGGTGAAGTTTTTTAGTCTGATTTCACACTTTATGAGTTCTAGTGTTAGTGTCAATTCAAAGATGACTGATTTGTGATAATTTTTAACTAATGAGGCTCCAACAGTTGCAGCAGTGCACCTGTTTAACATATTGGTGAGTACCATATGTAGAATGTTTATTCCTCTTGTTGGGGTATGGATTATTTGCTCCTGGGCATTTGAATTCACAGAGACAAGGAACTTTTGTGCTAGCAAGTTAGGGCTAGAGTAGGTATCCCATTTGATGGTGGGCTAACTGAAATCTCCCATGACCAGTGTGTTCAGTAAAATTTGGATTGTCTTCAGTTTGGTTAAGTAGGCTTCATGGGTGTTGTGACCCATGGAGGGGGATCTATAATTTACTAGGACTTGAATGGGGGTCTTACCCACCATAACCTGGACCTGGAGTAACTCCATGGAGTTGTCCAGTTTAACAAGATGAGAGGTGAATTTATCTTTAATATAGATTGAAACACCACCTTCTTTGGTTTTGACACATTCATTTTGAGGTCTAACGGTGTGAAAGGCATTGCAACCTTGCAGGGTTGGAGTACTGTCTGAGGCCTTAAGCCAGGTTTCTGTGACTGCACAGACACCTACATCTTCTAGTTATAGAAGTGCTTCCAGGGAGTGCAGTTTTTGGTTTAAGCTCCTAGCGTTTAGCAGCATGACCCTTATTTTGTTCTGATTGGTTAATTTCGCATAGGGAATGTTGTTTTTGAGACCTTGCCTAAAACAGGCATTGTGAGGGAGACAAGAGCCTTGGTTAGCAGCTGAAAGCCTAAGGGTGTCAGGTGCAAACCATCTCTGGCAAAGCAGTGAGGTTTGTTCAACCATGGCTTCCCAGGCAGATAGGAACTGGATCCCCTTGGAATGACACCAAAAACTAAGCCAATTCTTGAAATTATTCATTTTTTTTTATACTGTGGCATGATTCTAGGTGAGGGTAGTATGCCGCTCAAGGCTAGGGACATACCTGCCTGGGACATATGCGCAGAGAGCTTGACCATGTCTCTCTTGATATAATTCAGCGAGGTACTTCTCAGGTCATTCCCATCAACATGAACCATTTCAGAGTCATAACTGTACTTGTTGCTGAGAGACCTGAGTGTGAGTGCATGCATGATTTGGAAAATCCTGGCACCAGTGTGTCTCACTATTGAGTCTCCAATGACAAGAAAACTTGGTATTTGAATGTTATGGCTTACTGGCCTAGTGGGTAAGATGCTGGTGTTGGTATGTGACATGGGTGTTGTGGAGACTGTGTTAGCTGTAGCAGACTTGTGTTTTGGAGGTCTCTGGTGTTTCAGTAATTTTTTTAAGAGAATCTCCACATATGTGGACAATGTGGACAGTGACAATATTAGTCTTTATAAAAAAGCTATTAAAAGAATAGCACAACAGACTTTATAGCATGGAATCAGGCTAAGGAAATGGTGTAGAAGGTAAATTAAACTCCAAGATATACTCCAGGGTCTCATGATACAGGAGATACTGTATAGTACTAGGTTGATGAGATAGTGCAAGACGTTTTTAGCAAGTGCAGACAAAGAATGGAACTACTTGATGAAGAGGAACCATCCCATTAGTCACCAAGGTGTCTGTGGTGTTTTTGCTCTTTTCAACAGGGACCTTTCTAAGGTCAAATGATTATAATGTGGGAGTATCATAGGTACAAACATCAGGATGTTTGACACCTTTCATGATGCCATAATAGCACATATAAATAATTATAACACATTCCCTGAAACTTTTAGGTTCATAGGTATATAGTAGGCTAATGACCACAAGGGCATTTTTAATCCTAGCCATCCATCCCAGTTTGGTGCCCTAGCAGTTATTTTAGGGGTATGTGTAAGCTAAGGAATGCATGGTCAAACATTTATGGGTTGCCTCTATCCGTTATAGACATTGGTGACAGACACAGAAGAATTTCTTATTTCCCATCCACTGGTCCAGGTTATGCTTGAATAGGGTCAGGAAAGACCACTGCTTCACATAGATGGCAAGCTTGTTCCAGAGAAGGGATATTCTCTGAGACACATACCTTTCCCTGTAACATGTCCTATTTAAATCAAAAGCAATGTTTAAGTCCCTGAATCAGGTAGCGCTAATGTTATTTGTTTTGAAGATATGCAAGAGGTCTAGCAGAGTGGGATCCTGGCATTTCTTTTATGCCAGACAGTGATCGCCCCTCAACAATCTGTAGGAGACAGAGTATAAGGACAGGGCTTTGAGACAATCTGCATGAGACATGGTGTTAACTCCCTGTTTCCTTTTTGTAAGGAACCTCTGTGGGTGTTCCAGTTGTTGCATGTGCCTGCTCAGGTACATACCAAAGGGAGCATTGCACTCAATGATGGGTGTAATGCAGGCTGAGTACAGTGGAACAATGACTTTCTTAGACCTAGATGCCATGCCTTTCTGTATAATTTAAGCATCATAGAATGATTTCCTTACTACCTTAGACATATGTTGGTCAAAAGTCAGGTTTACTGTCTACATACATCCCCAAATCCCTGACTTAAGGTTGTGTCATTAATGAGGTAGATTCCAGAGGTAGCTGACTTCCCAAAAGGTGCAATTATGCATTTTTTTGCATTGAGTTTTAAACCATGTCTATGTCACTAGATATTTTTCTGTATTAGCCCTTCCTAGAAGATAATAGTATCTTGCGTGGATTATATGAATTCTCCTACTTTGCAGAAATCTGCATACTTGGTCAAGCAGAAGCCCTTGACATTAGCTTTGACTTCCAAGAACTAGATGCCAAAAAGGAGTGGAGGTGGACTCCAGTATCCTAACTTCTGGGTCCTACCTGAGAGCCAGCTGGAAAGCCTGTGTGTAATATAGGAGTTTTTGCCTACGTTTATAAGTTTGCTTAAATGCCAGAGTGGAGTATTGTATCAAATGCCTTGGTCAGGTCAAGGTAGACAGGATGCACCAATTTGCCCTCATCTATTGCCTTAGTGAGATCTGTCCTTGAAAAAAAACTGAACTGAGTTGGATCCAGTATCTGGAAGTTTCCAATGTCATTATTAATAATTTCCATGATAATTTTTTTCTATGGCTTTGCATATGAGATTAGTCAGACTAATGGGTCTGTAATTTCTGGGGTCCATAGAAGGCCAGCCCTTATGCAAACAGATGACTGGTGCAGTTCTCCATTTGCATGGCACAAAGCCTGACTCAAGGCTAGGGTAAATAGTGACTCCAGTGGTCCTGATAGGTTATATTTTACACTATTTAAGAGGCATTCTGGGATATTATCAAGGCCCACTGATGTGGTGTTCTTGGCCTTGGAGAGTGCATTTAAGACCTGTTCCCTTATGATGGTTGGGGGGGGGTTATGTTTGATGGTATTTCTTGAAGGGTGAAGGGGGGGTATAAAATTGGAGATGAATTTGTCAGCCAGTATATTTGCTATATCTTCTGGTTCCATGTAGCTGACTATTCACAATCAGCTCTGCACATTGTTGAGTAAAGCTTTTAAGGTTACGGACATAGCTAAGGTAAGCCTTGTGGTTGTCCTTGGCCTAGGAGGCTATTTCTACCTTAAAATTAGCTTTGGTAGATCTGATTTGCCCTCTGAGTTTCTTGTTTAGATTCATGAGAGAGTTTTTTTTATCCTGCTGAGTGTTTTATTTCTTGACTTTTGCTATGACTTTCTTCCTTATGTTGAATAGCCTAATGATATTTGAATTCCACTACGCTGGCTTGTTTTTGAGTTTCTTCTAAGCTTATTTCTTGTAGGCACAGTTATCTCTATGCATTTATTAATGCAATCAATTCTGCATAGGCAACCATGTTCTTAGGGTTGGGGGCTTAAAGTTTTGTCAGGTTGTCACTTAATAATAGGAGACAGAACATTACAAGGAGGGGTTGTGGTGGGGGTGCAGTATCTCCCATGATAGTGAGGATGAGTTCCAGTATGTTTGCTCACCTAATGGGCATGCAGACTATCAGGTGCAGGTTATTAGTGATTACAAAATCCAAAAATCTATGGGCTTGAATGTCTAGGTTCATGTATGATTCCCAGTTTTTTGTGGGGTAGTTACAGTCGCCCATGAATATGGTAAGGGGTTGAATGGTGAATGTCTCCAGTAAGTTTAAGTATGTGTTATGAGTTTTCTGGGTCACAGAGTGGACCTATAGCTGCAATGATATGGTATGGCACTTTTCCTATGATCATTTGGATGTGGATAAGCTCAAGTGAATCATCCTATATGACGAGCCTTGAGGTGACCTTGTTATTTATGCAATTTGAAACACCTCCACATTTAGCCCCTGCTTGTGCAGTAAATGGTCCAAATGTGTGGAAGGCATTATAGCCTTCCAATGTCTGGATGCTCTCTGTGGTTTTAAACCACATCTCAGTAACTGCATAGATGTCTGCATTCTCCTGAATGAGGAGAGCTTGGAGGGAGTGGAGTTTCTTGTTTAGACATCTGGCATTGAGCAGTAGCACCTTTAAATTCCCTTGGTTTGGTTTTGCTCCCTTGGAAGGTTTGTGGGTTTGACATTGCCTAAAAAAGGCACTATGGGGGGAGGACAATATTTTAGCCAATATTCAAAAGTGCAGGGGGACTGGTGCAGACCATCCCTGGCAAAGCAACATGGTCTGTTGACCATATCCTCCCATGATGACACATATCACTCCCCCCTTGGAATGACACCAGAAGCTAAACCAATCATTAAAGTTAATCATCTTCTGTTCATGTTGTAGCAGAGAAGTATGTCTCAGGTTATGTACACTCACATAGGCTATGACAGAGTCATACTGGTACTGGTTGTTCAATGACTGAGTGCGTGATCTGGCAGATTCTGGTCCCTGAAAGCCAACTGATCATGACTTTCTCCTTATTCAGCCTGGTGAGCAGGACATTTGTGTGTCTCAAAATGGAGTCTTCTATGACTGAAATATTGAGTTGTGTGGTGGCTTGCCTTATGAGCTTTAAATCTGAGGATCCATGCAGTCTGTCTGTATATGTTGGACTGGGTGATATTTTGGTAGAGCGCTTTTGGTTCTGCTGAGGTCCTTTGGGGTTAGAATGATTATTTTTAAGAGACTCAGCATATGTGGATCTGTGTGTCTGATTCATTCTATGTGTGGTGGGAGTAGGGAGTGCATTTCTGACAAGCTAGTTGGCATTATGTGTGCTTGTATGTGAGAGCTTTGTCTCCAGTGACGTGTAAATACATCTTTCACATACCTTATCAGTTTTTTCTTTGTTGGTAAACATAAGGCAACTGCTGGATTGCATCAGGATGCTTATATCCACCAATCTGGTTGCAGAGATAGCAGGAAAGTTCATGTCCATGGTATATGGCTGTATTTTGGTGGTCAGTAAGTTGTTGCAGGAGTGAAGAGTAGTAACAGGAGCATCTACTCCTAAGGATGTGAGGCACTGATTGTCCCTGCGCAAACTAGTTTCTCTTCATGCAACCAAGCAAAATGATAGTCTTGCTGGGCCAAAAGTTCAGAAATGCAGCAATTAAGTACCAGCAAGAAATACAAAGTAGCAAATTACATAGTAGCACTGCCTAAAAGGCCTCTCAAAACTGCAGATCTCAGCAATCAGTAAACAGTACAAAATTAGTGACTTGTAAAATGATTTAAAGTACAAAATCAACAAATAAAGCAAAAGTAAAGCAGTAGTACTCAAATACAGTTACCTGAAGTGCAAGCAATCAAATAAATCTCCAAACAGGAAACAATTTGCAGAAAGGGAGATTTATTCAAGAACAATACTAGTTTGTTGGATGGGCAGCCTCTATTATGGATCTGTATACAAGTCTCGCTTTTGCAAGTTGTGTGGCTTTTGGCTCAAATAACTGAAGCTGCTCTGCGTTTGGAGTCCTTTGCCAGAGGCCCAGAGTGTTTCTGCTTGAATCAAAGCCATCCAAAGCTAAGAACAATAAATTAAGCTTTTCCATCTGTATTTTACTGTTTTACTGCATTAATTTGTGCCTTTTTGGCTGTTTTTACTGTTTGCGCCTGCTTATTACCTACACTTGTTTTGCTCTGAAATATTGCTTAGTTAGCACAGACTAGATCCATACTTGATGAATCTAGCCTGTTTTTCATACAGTTGAACTGAAATCCAGCCATCATACATTAAGAAGGGCTCCCCTGCAACATTGTGGCAGAAGAGTGCATTAAGAAGGGCTCCCCTGCACCCTTGTGGCAGAAGAGTGTGAATATAGCCTTGTCTTTGCCAGGGATTGCTGGAGAAAGGATCATTGTGTGATGTTCTATAGGCAGACTAGTTTAAAACTGTTTAATTTCACCTGAATATAAGCCTATTGTTTGTGCTGTGCACTGCAAAATGGAGGTTAGCTGTGTCTTGTATAGATGGAACTGCCTAGAAACTACTTTTTCCTTAGACACCAGTCAAAGAAACCTTCCCAGGTTCCCTGCTACTCTGCAGGCAATGCAGATGCTCACTTCTGTACTGCAGGCAACTCAGCTGAGCACTGAGCATCCCACATTTCATCCCTGATCTTCTATAGAATAAGTCCCCTTGTTAATCCCAGAGCAATACCTGATCTAATTTGCCCTTTCACAAATTAATACTTAAGAATTACGTGCTACTATGGACAATCAGTTTTCTAACATTTCTCCACCCAGCCTGATTGGCATGGGCATCCTGAGGCAATGTAGCAATTGCCTCATGTATACTGACAACCCCTTGCTCCTAAAGCAAACAAATCCAGTATGTGAGAGACATGACTATACCATGAAACTAGAATCAGTCCTTTCACATAACAATAAACAAAACATAAAACAGGTTGTCAGTGCACACACCTCTCCACTTGCAAAATATATGGTCAAGACACATAAACCCACATAAGTGGAGATACTCAAAAAGAATCTACGAAAAGACCACAGACCACCCCAAGCACAAACAACCTACACATACTGGTGCACAAACAGAATCCAACACTACACATAACAACAGATATACCAGTGTCTCAACAACCCCCTAAGGCAGAACACCTCAAAACCTAATATCCTAGTTATAGACGACTCAGTAGTGAGACACACAGATGTCCCCTTCATCAAGTTGGTCATGGTCAGCTGCCTGTCAGGTGCCAGGATCCATCAGGTCACGCATGCACTCAAGTCACTCAGCAGCAATTACCTCTATGACTCTGTCATAGTACATGTTGGAGTGAATGACTTGAGACGTACCTGTCTGAACTATATAAAGAGAGACATTACTGAACTCGCAGATTATGTGTCCCAGCAGGTATGACCCTAGCCCTAAGCAGCATTGTACCTTAAACTAAAATGATTCCACAATACAGACAAGAAAATGATTGATTTCAATAATTAGCTTAGTTTCTGGTGTCACTCCAGGGGGATCCAGTATCTGGACAGCCTAGGAAGACATGGCTGGCAGACCACACTGCTTTGCCAGAGATGTCCCTCACCTGTCTCCTCAAGGCTTTTGTATACAGGTAAAGATGCTTGCCTCCCCATAGTGCCTTTTTTATGCAGTATATCAAAACAACAAAACTTCTGATGTAAAGAAATCCACTAGAGACAACTCACGGTCATGCTGCTTAATGCTAGGAGCTTAAACAGTAAACTGCACTCCCTGGAAGCACTCCTCAACTTGGAAGATGCTGATGTCAGTGCAGTCACTGAGATTTGGCTCAAGGCTGCAGAGAGCACCCCCAGCTGTACAAGGCTACAGTGCCTTTCACAAGTTCAGACCATAAAACAAGTGTGACAGAACCAAAAGATGGAGGTGTATCCATTTTCATTAAATCCAAATACACCTCAAGACTGGTAAAACAGTGCAACTCTCTTGAGCTACTCCAGGTCCAAACAAATATAGACAAAATACCCTATCACATCATCGTTGCTCCAGGTCCCCCACCAGAAACCAGGAGAAGCACACTACATACCTGGACTTGCTAGAGTCACTCAGTAGACAGCCAAACATCTTGGTTATGGGGTATTTCAACTATTCTTTCATTGATTGGGTGGCTTACCTGAACACGAACATGATCAATCTGAAGTTCCTGGATTTTATTAATTCAAATGCCCTAGAACAGTTGGTCTGCACCCCTACAAGGGCCTCAAATGCCCTAGACCTAGTACTCACCACGATGGGAAGTCACTTCACCACCCCCCCCCCCCCCGTGTGTTACACTCCCTGGAAAGGTCAGACCATAAATAAGTCTCATTTGAAATAAAGATCAGGCTTGACACCCCCACAGTAGCAAAAAAATTGATAAAGTTCTCCAAAGTAAACTATAGCATACTAAACGATGATACAAAAAGTTTAAAATCCCCTGCTAACACAGCCAGTAATGACTCCTATGCAGAAGAGTACAGAAATGCCCTATATAGCCACTTAAGCAAATGTATTGACTCAGCTGTACCTGACAGGAATAACATCAAACTGATCTCTAAGAACAAGAGGGAACTTACTCAACAGAGGAAGAATACCCTCCACAGCTTGAACAAGCAGTCAGATATCTTGTAAAGTCCTCTAAGGCTAATTATGAGGCTAAATTAGCATCTCTGGCTAAAGACAACCATAAGTCATCCATTAGCTACATCGGAATCTTATAAGGGAATGCTCAGCTGTGTGCTGACTATAGTGGACAGTACCACACACACTGAACCTGAGGAAATTGCCAACCTGCTAGCTGACAAATGTGGCAATAACTTCACTTCCTTGTCCTCACCAATACATTCTTGACATCAGTCCTCTACAGAGTATCTACAAACAATGGGTCATAAAAGTGCTTTCCAAGGCCAAAAACATGGCCTCTATGGGACCAGATAATATCCCAAGTTGCTTACTAAACCCAGTGGAACCACTTGGCACACTCTTTAACCATAGCCTGTGCACTGGCTTCTTCTGGCAGAATGGAGAACAGCAGCAGTAATCCCTTTGCACAAAGGGGGGTCTATCAACTGACCCGGGAAACTATCGACCCATAAGCCTAACCAGCCTTATTTGCAAGACCATGGAAAGAATCATCATGGACCTTATCAACAAGGACACAGGCAACTTTCAAACTCTTGACCCAACCCAATTTGGTTACATCAAGTGTAGATCTTGCTTATTAAACCTGGTGGACTTCTTTAAGAATGCCACCAAAGCCCTGGATGGGGGCAAAGCAATACATACCATGTATCTTGATTTAGCCAAGGTTTTTGACACAATCTCCCACTCAGGGATCATTGAGAAACTCTCCCATTATCCCATAAGCCACTAGATGGGTAGCCAACTGGCTCACCTACAGAATACACACTGTTAAAGTTGGGGGGTCCACCTTCACCAGTAAACCAGTTACCAGTGGGGTACCTTTGGCAAAAGAAGTAGCCCCTGTTAATTATGATATAGATAGTACCCCTCTAAGCCCAAACCCAGTGATCTGAGACTTGGGAACAGAGGTTGATAGCTGTCTCAACTTTAATCACTATGTGTCCATAGTGGTAAGGAAAACCTTCTACATTGTGCATCTCATAAATAAGAGCATCACATCCAAGACTAAGGAGGTTATAACTCTGCTGTACCCTTATCAGACCACTAATTGAGTACAATGCTCCCTTCTGTATGCATCTCACCAGACAACTGCAGCAACTAGAGAGACCACAGAGGTATCTAACCAAGAGAATTCAGGGCCTCCAAAATGTGACTTACATGAAAAGACTGAAAGCCCTGTCACTATACTCTATATCATAAAGGCTGCTGAGAAGTGACCTGTGCCTGGCCTACAGAGCAGTCTCTGACTGTCCTAGTGGAAATGCTGCACATCCATAATTCAAATGGGACAAGAGTTACTTGCTCCAGGGATCTCACCCTAGCCTGTGACATTCCACTCCTCTGGACTAAGCTCCCACTACACATGAAGCAGATCTCTTCAATGACCCTATTTAAGTGCAACCTTGAAAATTGGATGACTGACCATAAATTCACCCAGGGGTGGTACCTATGTCCCTCATGGACAGGGGGAGTTGTTGCTGATCATAGAATTGCTCTGTTAACAATGTTTCTTTTACATGGCTAGGCTTGTAAAGGCCTTAGGGACATTAGTATAGTAACCTCCTATGAACCTATGAAAAGCAATGGCTGGGAAAAGTTCTTAAATAGCTTGTGGATCTTTAACATCATTTATTGAAAAAATACAGTAATAAATGACTAAATGAGACTCTGATCTGGCAGTAGTTCACAGTTCTACCACAATTGCAAATGAAACTACAAGACTAAGGCCTCAGGCAGTGTTGAAATTGCAAATAGCTTTTACAAATAATTTGACTCATGGAGATAGAAATGCAGTATAATGTATAAATGATGTTAAGGTCTTGCAGTAATTCATAATTTTACTATAACTGCAAATGAAGCTACAAGGCTAAGGGTCCAGAACAAACTAGAGAAATACAAACAGACAACATTTTTGGCTAAAACATGGAAAAAAGAAGAAATGTACAAACAAAAGCAGTGTCATCACACAGGTCACCTTAAGTGTAACTGAAAATATTTAAGCAGAATTGAAATAAAAGCTTTTTTTTCTTCCATTTTAGTGAAAAGCTTGTTTCTCAAATTTCTGGTCTTTCCACGGCTCTCATAGTCGTGAAAAAAGACCATGGGTGGGAGTAGCTCCAGGGTGGTTTTAGCAGACTAGCTAGAGAGGGATCCAATCAAATAAAGCTAGTATTGGAGCTGTTTGACTTCAAAACTATAGCAAGTCACAGTTCTCTTAGTCCTGTTACTCCAAGCTACAAGTCAATGACCCTAGGTGGATTAGAATCTCAGAAACTTTAGCTTTTACAGTTTTGGGTAGGGAAAAACTGTAACTAATCAGTAGGGTTCAGTACTTAACATATTAATAGGGGGCAGATACAAAGAACAGGAGAAAAACAGCAAATGAAACACTAGGGCACTGGAATATATCTTTAAGCAGGTAAATGATAAGCAGAATATAAGACTGTAGCAGCAAAACTGGAATGTAAGCATCTTTGAAAGCACTAAATGATACCACAGTACAAGGACAAAATGATTGACTTCAACAATTGGCTAAGCTTCTGGTGTCATTTTAAGGGGATCCAGTATTTCTCTGCCTGGGACGACATGATTGACAGTCCACAATGCTTTGTCAGAGATGGCCTGCACCTGTCGCCCTTAGGATTCCGGATACTGGCTAAGGCTCTTGCCACCCCTATAGTGCCTTTTTTAGGCAAGGCTCAAATGACAAATTCACCACTGTAACAGGTACAAGCAAGTAAAATCTGAGGGTAATGCTACTCAATGCTAGAAGTCTAAACCTCAAAATGCACTCACTCGAGGCACTCCTTAAAATGGAGAACATTGACATCTGTGCAGTGACAGAGACCTGGTTCAAAGCTCCAGAGAGCACCTCTGCATTACCATTGTAAAAAACTTTTCCAAAGCCAACTTCACACTTCTTAAGACAGAAGTGGCAAACTTCATGACACCCATGCAGACGGACAGTAGAGGTATGACTGCCGAATCCTACACAAATGCACTTTATAAGCACTTACACAAGTGCATGGATCATGCTATCCCTAATAGAACCAATATGTTATCCACCAAAAAAAGGAAGCCAATCTGGTGGTCCTCTGCCATAAACAAACTCTACAACAGAAGAAAGAAACTGTTGCAAAAAGAGTAAAATCCCATGACTGGAGGAACTCCCTGGTAAACCTCAGTAAGAAGCTGAGATCCCTCATAAAATCCTCCAAAGCTAGTTATGAAAACAAAATTGCCACTGACTCTAAAGACAACCACAAAGCATTCTATAGCTATGTCAAGAATCTAAATGGGAACACTCAGATCTGCTCTGAGTTACAGCACAATGGCACTAAATATACAGAACCAACTGATATTGCCAACATCCTAGCAGATAGGTTCAGTGCTAACTTTACCCCCTCTCACCCCCTAGAGGGCCCATCTCTATACCGGAAGAATGCAAAGTTCCTATAATCATGGCTGCACAGGTAAAAAACACACTCTCCAAAGCCAAGAACACAGCATCCATGGGACCTGACAATATCCCAGGCTGCATTCTACATGAATTACAGAATGAACTGGCACCCTACCTAAGTACCATGTTCAATCATAGCCTCACCTCAGGCTTTGTACCCACTGAATGGCGCACCGCGACAGTTATCCCACTCCACAAAGGGGGAGCCACGCCGACCCTGGGAACTACCGCCCCATTAGCTTGATGAGCCTAGTCTGCAAGGCCATGGAACATATCATCATGGAATTCATAAACAAAGACATTGGTAATCTCCAAACTCTGGACCCTACCCAGTTTGGATTTGTAAAAGGCAGATTATGTCTCCTAAACCTGATTGACTTCTTTGAAGCAGTCCCCAAAGCCATAGATGAGGGTAAAATGGTTCACACAGCTTATCTAGATCTTGCCAAGGCTTTCGACACCATCCCCCACTCTGGAATTATAGATAAGCTCACTAAACTAGGTATAAATCCCTATGTCACAAGATGGGTTGCCAACTGGCTCACGGACAGAACCCACACTGTGAAAGTAGCGGATTCCAAATCTGACATCAGATCAGTGATAAGTGGAGTACCACAGGGTTCAGTCCTGGGTCCTCTCCTGTTTGGTATCTACTTCTCTGAAGTGCAGGCCAACACACAAGGTCTTTGGCTAACAAAGTTTGCAGATGACTGCAAACTAGGAGCCATAATCGAAACTCCTAACGATGTGGACAAACTACAAAAGGGCCTCACTGAGACAGATACCTGGTGTCAAAGCCATGGCCTGAAGCTCAATGCCAAAAAGTGTATTGTCATCCCCTTTGGTAAAAACTCTGTACCCATGAACTACCACATAGCTGGTAGTCTACTTAATGCTGAAAATGTGATAAGAGACCTTGGGAAACAGGTGGACAGTAGTCTCTCCTTTGATAATCACATTGCCACAGTGGTCAGGAAATCCTTCTACGTGGCTCATCTCATCACAAAAGGATTCTCATCCAGAAAAAAAGAGGTCATTGTTCCCCTCTACTCATCACTCATTAGACCCATTATAGAGTACAACGCCCCTTTTGGTATGTACCTCACAAGACATCTACAACAACTGGAAAGACCACAGAAGTACCTCACAAAGAGGATTACTGGCCTCAAACAGATGCCCTATGCAGACCGTCTCAAAAAAACTACAGCTTTACTCCATCACATATCGCCTACTCAGGGGTGATCTCTGCTA
Organism: Protopterus annectens; assembly: GCF_019279795.1. Taxonomy (NCBI): domain Eukaryota; kingdom Metazoa; phylum Chordata; order Ceratodontiformes; family Protopteridae; genus Protopterus; species Protopterus annectens. The sequence continues at coordinate 1,400,269,127 of NC_056729.1, forward strand.
ACATACAAAGCTTTGTCAAACCCAGAGCTGTTGGACATGCTCCACTTAAAGAAATCCCAATAGAAATCCCAATCCCTCTGAGCTACACGCTCTAGGGACCTAAACCTTGTCACCACAATAAACAGAACATGCTGAAGGGATAGATTCCTGTCCCAGAGACTTCCCATACTCTGGAACAGAATACCTATCTATGTCAAACAGAGCTCCTCATTAGCACACTTCTAGAAAAATCTTGATGATTGGATGGGAAATGGGAAATTCACCCCGGGGATCACTTCTGTGGCTCTGCTCGACAGGGGCACAGGAAAATAATTTTCTTGGGTGGCGAAAGCCAGGGTACATTTTTTGGCTAGGCTTGTATGGGCCCTAGGGCCGATAGCCTAGTACCTACCTATGAACCTATAAGCACAAATCTTGCAGTGGAATTTATAATGCTGCCACTACTGCAATTCCATTACAGTCAAAGACACCAGACTATGCTGAAATTTACCATTACCACTGTTTAAGGAAAAAATGCAGTAGCAAATGATTAAATGAGGCTGAAATCTGACAGTAGTACTGACACAACTTATATTACTTTATTTTTATTTTACATTTATTGACTGGGCTGGTCCAACTGGATATTGAGTCCATTTTCAGTGGAGGCCCGGGGGGAAAAGCTCTAAAAATACTTTCATTGATAAACAGAAATTAGAGAGAGCAACACATTAGTTAATGAGCATTTAAAGTATCAAGTTCTGTCAGGTGTAAAAGTTAAGACATTAACATACTTACTAACAGTCAATTTACTTGTGGACTAAAAATTAGTAGGCAAAAAAGGTGGAAGTACTAGAACTAGATGGAAATGTTAGTCAGGGTTTATGCAGGGGCAGAGCCAGCGGGTTCTAAGGAAAGTTTTGAGCTGGGTTTTAAAGCAGTGAGGAGAGGAGATGGAAGAGAGATTGTCAGGAAGAGAGTTCTGTGATTTTCCAATAGTGTTAGAGAACAAGGAGTTACCTGCCAACTTGTTGGCTTTACAAGTTGCTATGAGAAGTTTGTTAGAAGAACGTAGGCTTTTGAGGTTGCAGTAAGGAGTTATAAAGGAAGTGAGTATAGGAGTATTAGTGGGCTTGTACAGAATTTTTTGGGCTAAGGACAGTTGATGAAACAAGATCAGATTTTGCAGTTCTAGCCATCCTAATTCCTTTAAGTTTTTGCAATGGTGAGTTCTGAAAGTAGAACCAGAGGCAAATCTGGTGATACTATTATAGGCAGTAGACAATTTATTGAGGTTAGATTTGGAGATGTTAATATAAATAGGGGAGGCATAAAGGAGGATTGAAACCAGATGGGAGTGGGCAATGGAGGTTCTAGCCAGTGGAGTAAGGAATGGTTTGATTCTATAAAGTGAGCCTAGTTTTCTGTTGACTTGTTTTATAGTGTTATTTATGTGAGAATCAAAGGATAGGTTGTTATCTATTTCAACTTCCAGGAGCCTAGTGGAGGGGTCTGGAGATATACTGGTGCCATTATTAGAGAGGACTGAGAAGTTGAGAGGAGGGGACTTGTAGGTGGGGGAGAAAAGTAACAATTTGTTTTTTTAGGGTTTAAGATTAGACATCGTTTAAGGAACCAAGTTTCTGCGGTTAGAAAAGTCTGCTGGGTGATAGAGTGTAGTTCAGAGGCAGATGAGGCAGAACAGATCAGAGTAGAATCATCAGCACATTGTATACAGGTAGCTAAGGGAATACTAGTTTGCAGATCATTAATAAAAATAGAAAACAAAAGGGGGCCAAGAATAGAGCCTTGGGGAACTCCTAGGGGAATGGGGGAGGTGGTTGGATAAGTTATTATGCCAGAGTACCGCCTGTTGTCTATTTTGAAGGTAGGAGTGGAACCAATTTATGGCACTAGAGTCTAAGGCTAATGTTTTCAGTAAATTTATTAGAATCTGGTGATTGACCATATCGACGGCTTTAGATAGGTCAATGAAGAGAGCAGAGGTGAGGATATTATTGTTCCGATTTTTGTTGATGCAGTCAATGAAGGAAAGGAGGGCAGAAATGGTGCTATGGAAGGGTCTGAAACCATGCTGACAGTTGAATAGGAGGTTGTTATGTAACAGGTGTTTAAGAAGCTGTTTTTGGATACATTTTTCCATTATTTTAGCAAGGGGGGAGAGAAGGGCTATGGGTCGATAGTTAGAAAGCTCTATTGAGTCACCACCTTTATGCAGGGGAATGATATGCAAGATTTTCTAGATTGAGGGAATGTAGCCTTCGGTAATGATTCTGTTAATCAGAATTGAAATAGGATTGGCCAATGGTTTGGCAGCAATTTGTAGATATTGGGGGTTAGAAGGTCAGCAGATGGGGAGGAGGGTTTAAGTTTGTGGAGAAGAGAGCAGATGAGGGATGTGGGTACAGGTTGAAGTTGTAATCGGGGAATAGAAGTGGAAGGGGAGGTGGGCTGAGAAGATATATCAGGGGATAGTTGTTTAGATAGAGACCTGACAGTTTCAATGAAGAATGTATTAAAGGCCTCAGCTGTTTGTTTTGGGTTGTTATGGGAAGAGTTTAAGGGGTGTTGGGTGGGAGTGGCCGGGTTTTAAGATTCTATTAATCCCTGCCCAAAACTTTTGTGGGTTTAGCTGGTTAGTTTGTTGTAGGTGGCAGTAGCAATTTCTTTTGTCTAGAAGTATGGCTTTTTTTTAATGTTTCTTATTTGTCTAAATTTAAGATGGTTGCTGGGATCTTTGGTGCTATGGTATTTGGTCCAAAGCTTATTTTTCCTAATTATTTTATGCCATGTGTCTTTTGAGAGCCAAGGGGCTTGTTGTGAGCGAATTCTAACAGATCTTAAAGGGGCATGAGAGTCTAGTATAGATAGGAATTTTGAGTTGAAGTATGCAACAGCGTCATCTAGTGGCAGAAGTTTAAGAAGAGACCAATTTGTAGTTTGTAGTTCAGAAAGGAAGGATTCAGGGTTAAAGTTTCTATTTGTTCTGATTTGATTATATTTAGTAAGGTGAGGAGTAGGGCTTTTATGTCTTATTAAATAGGTGAGGGCATGGTCACTTAAGTCATCAGGTAGAGTTCCTACTATGTAACTTTGGTCATGACCGTTAATCAGAATCAAATCCAATATGCTTTCTTTATTGTTAGATGTGTTTGTTCTGGTTGGGGTGTTAATGGTTTGTGAGAAGCCACTGAGATTTAGGAGGGAGGGTGGGACTCCTGAGGAGCTAGTTTTCCAGTCTATATTGACATCACCTAGTAGTATGGTTTCTTGTGGATATGTAATAGAGAGCCAATTAAGAATTTCTTCTAGTGTGTTAATATTATTTCCAGGAGGAAGGTAGGTGCAAATAATATTAATGGATTTGTGGGTATTACGGTGTAGTTTAGCAATAAGGATTTCAGAGTTGCTAACAGAGGGAGGTTTTTCATGGATAACAATAATTTGCATGCCTGTTTTATACAGAATTGCTATACCACTACCTTTTTTGGATTTACGGTCTAGTGTTAAAATGTTGTAACCTGGGGGAGTAATTTTACTGTCTTGGATTGTTGGTTTTAGCCAAGTTTCAGTTAGGCAAAGGATGTCAGATGAGTGGATATCAAGCAGAGCATGGAGCTGGACAATTTTATTATTAATACTGCAGATGTTTAGGTGAGCTATAGAGATAGAGTTTGGGGGTTTGGATGGAAAGGTAGAGCAGGAGGGTGGAGAGAGTAGGGGATTTATAGTAGGAGTATTGTTTGGGCCAGGGTTGGGATAAATGTCACCTGCTATGAAAGAGAGAAGTAGTCTAATATTGGTGTCAGAGGGTTTGGAGTAGAAGTAAGATTTTCTTTATCTGGCTGATTATTGTAGGTAATATGGAACTTTCTATGAAATCTTGGTAGAAGGTAGGTAGAAGAAGAGATGTAGTTTGAAAATGGATGGAATGTGATTTGGGAAGGTTGGCCAGTGTATTGGGTGAAAGAGTGTGTGTCTTTTAGGCTAAGTTGTTCATATGATGTTAGGAGGTAAGATAGTATAAGGAAAGGAAAAAGTGAGGAAAGGAGTATATGATTTAAATTATTAGAGGTTAGTAGTGGAGGCATGGTGATAGGGATCTGTATGAAGGTAGTTAAAAAGGATAGAAAATAAATGGTGGGGAGGAAGAGAGGGAGTGATGGAAAAAATAGAGTATGTGTTCTAGTAGACAAGGATAGGTTTTGGATGGGTAGGAGGGTGATGTACTGTGTGATAGGTGAGCAAAGAAGGGGGAGTGGCCAGAGAAGTATAAGTTTAGGACCCCTGGGGTGGGTGGGAATTGGGGGTAGGGAGAGAGCGGAGTGAGCCCGCAGGGTGAATGGAGCGGGTTGGAGCAAGTAAAAGATGAGAATCTAAGAGACAATCAGTAAGCTACAGAGTTTAGAGCAGCTCTTGGACAATTGCAGGTGAGTGGGTAGTGATTCTACAAGAATCTGCTTACAGGGAAATAGAGGTGAGGGGAAGGGAAATAGGGTGATAAGGGGTAGGTACAAGATCAGTCAGATATAGGGCAGGGAGAGTAGGAAAAGAGACATTAGAATTAAGCAGTAGTGAGGGGTGGGAAACTAGAGAGGGGGAAGATAAGTGAAGCGAGTAAAGGATGCCACCTAGTGGACAAAGTTAGAAATTTGAGTTGGAAGGGAAGGTACAAAGGTAAGAAATGGGTAAGGTAGTGTTTAGTAACAATGGAGTGGAGTGGTTTATTTATAGGGGAGAGCAAGGCCTGGCTGCTGGTTGCCTAGCTTGGGAGAGGGCCTTTTGTACACAAACCAGAACAGGTGATAAAACAGTTCATTACACTGAGGTTGTAAATACATGTACTTCCTTGAGTCTTTTTGTAAGAGGGACTTGGAGAGTTAGACAGGATTATCCCCAGACAACAGCTCAGATAGCTGGGTTTATGACATACAAGGCTAAGGCCCCAGACAGAGTTTAAAATACAAAAAACTTGTTTTTACAATTAATTCTGCTTATGGAGATAGAAGCGCAGTAGTGTAAATGATGCTAAGATCTTGTAGTGATTCACAGTTGTCCCACAACTGCAAATGAAGTTATGAGTCTAAGGTCCAACAACAAACTAAAGCAATGCAAACAGATAACGTTTTTGGCTTAAACATGGAAAAAAGCAGAACAGTACAAAAACAATATCACCACATAGGTGGAACCAAAATATTTAAGTTGAATTGAAATAAATGTTTTTTTCTTCCCTTTTTGATGAAAGCTTGTATTTAACTGTTCATGGCTTTCCATGCCTCTCAGAGAGTATATTGGAAGAATGTTCCATTATGGAGACCTTTCACAGGGCAGCTAAAAAAGAAACTATATTCCTAGGGGCCTTAGAATGCATGCAAGTGTTGATGCAGGCACCTACTGATCTTGACAGGGCTTATTTTATTAACAGTATGGGCCAGTTTAGCATCAAGTATCAGTTTTTTGTTCATCGCAAAAGCATTGATCTCATACTGTCCATGTCTACCACTCCTAAACTGCATTCGGTGCACACATCTAACAGTTCATTGATATCTACAGTACATTCACTAATGAACATGTATATAACTAACGATTGATAGTTATTTGTCACCACTATTTTTTTTGGGAAATGCACATAACATAAATTTATCAAACAGCATATTAGTGAATAGAATACAACATGATTTAACCTTCACAGTCCTACATGAGATGCTGCATACCTCATAAAATCATGGCTAATGACACCCATATGGCATTCATAAAGAAAAAAGGAGAAAATGTCCAAAAGAGCATGTGCAAAGATCAGGAACACTGTGCCTGATGTAGATGGAAAGCTGAATCAACATTTCTGGTGTCTGGACCACTGTGGTGAGTTGTTCCATTCACTCTTAAGTGAACTATCTTTTACTGTTGTTTGTAAGCTACACAAAAAGTTGCTATACCACAGACTAGCAGAGGCCACAACTAAATGTGCAACCTAATCAAGCATCCTTGGGCCCCCTCATAGTAGGACAGCATAATGGTGGAAGACCACAGTGAACTCCCATATGGCATGTGATATGTCTGTCAACAGCCCCGTATAAATGTGACCAACAGTGACGTGCTAAAACCGTAGTCACATATGGTCCAAAGCCATCACCCTTATACTAATCATCTAATACAACAGTAATGCTCTAGTGCCAACAGCAGCCCATAAATCAGTTAGGCTACATGTTTCACTGTGTGGCCTTTGACAACAATGGACATTGGACATGTCACTTCTCTAGAAAATGAACATGAATCATAGAGTGCAGCAGTACCACATAGGCTACATAGCACAAAAATGGTAATATAGCTATCCATCAAAATGCATATGACACACCAGTAACATGCTCTAGTAATTGAGGGGGAGAACATAACCTTGCGTTTCAAGTAAATATGCTGCTAGACCACATCTCAAGGGAAGCAACATCCAGACAAGTCCACATTGATCATTTTAGTTGGGGCAGCATGGTCCATCAGACCTTAGAAATATAGTGCACATTATCCAGACCTGTGTATAACAATCACAACTTACTCTGATGCGACAGATGTAGCATGGGCAAAAAGGTCCCAGTCCACAATGACCACTGTCTTAGGTGGGAAAACACAGCATATCATGCATAGCAAATACTGTGCACCCAAACAAGAAACATGAACTACATTCACAGGTGCAGAGGTCACTCACTGAATCAATTATATTTCTGTATAGTATACATACAGAGAATGTAGCAGTTAATCATTTGTTTAGGTAAATGGATAGAATAATCTTAAGGTTCCTAAACTTGTCAGATATATTGTGGATGCATGGCTGGGCATAAAAAGGCAACTGTGGTAGTTGGCTTAGTATACACCTATGAACCTATGAACACAGCATATGTCCAGGGTATAATAATGTTGCTGAGTTAGATACAACAGAGGCATAATGGCATTCAATCTACATCAACTATTGTGCTGGGAAACAAATCACAACACACATAACAAATATAGTACAAAATCAGGAAGTACACATAACAATGACAAATAAGCATAGCATCATTTGTGTGTTGGCATACCTTATAGATTTTATTTTATTTGTATTCTTTTACCAGGGTAAAGCACTGATCTCCATAGACCTTTTTCTGATACATCCTGGGAGTGCTGTCTGGTTAAGTGATTTGCTCAGTCACAGAGTAAAGAAGTCATTCAGGTGAATGAGAAGAGCCCAACATATTGATACAGCAAAATGATATTGCTGAGCAAACCAAAATGACACTCAATCCACAATGACCACTGTGTGGGCTGAACAAATAGGGCAAATGACGTATGCAATGCATGTGTATACCTTTAAAGTGATCTGCTGTATTGGAAATATAGACTGACAAACCTGGCCTTATGTAATATGCGTCTATTTACTTATTTCAGCCATCCTAAATAGATTTGTAGAATGGTACTAGTAGCAATTGAAAGTAGATTGTTTTGACTTTTGTTTGAGAAACTGTTCCGCTGTAGGTGCTTTAAATAAGTCTCTTTATGACAATTTGAGAAATGAAAATTATTGATCCAGGGATTTGATTTTTAATTCCAAATGAAATGTCCAAGATGCCTGTAATAGTGTGTTGTGCTACATTTCTCCATGTTGCAGGGGAATATAATACATTTAAGTTTCAAGAGGAAAAAAGATATGAGAGTGATGACATGAGAATTTCAAATTTACTGTGTGCTCTGAAAGTATGTGCTGTGTATTTGCTGTTTTCTTCAAGATCACACAATGTCACACTGAATTATTGATGGTTATATTCTCAAATAAAGGAATAAAGCCATAAACTGAATTTTCTATATCATTAATTAGTTCAAGATAAATCTGTGCTTAGTATCAATCATGATCAGACATGGGACAGATTAATGGTAGAATCAAATTCAACCTTAGAACTGATAAATGTAGAGTGACTGAAATTAGGTTGTTACAGTTAGAAGAGCTAATAGAAAAAGTTGATGCAAGAAGCTGCAACTTGTGTGATGAAAAAGTTGAAAACAAAACTAGAAGCGAAGTTTATTATAAAAACATTACACTTTTATTCATCGATTACTGGCCTGTGATATTTACAACTTGGACGGCTGCTAATATTGTTCCTCATGTATTATTTGCTATTGGCATTTTAGGATATACTGAAAGGAAAGCATTTATAGTGCTTCTACACCTCTGCTGTGTTTCTGCTGAGATTTTGGTGACTGTTGAATATTTCCTACCTTATTCCCAAGCAGGGAGCTTCTTCCCTTTTTTGCTAGAATAAAATGTATTTATTTATTTATTTCCATTTGTTTACTGGAAAAGTCTGACTGTGTCTAAAATAGACAATTTTCAGCGGAGGCCGGGGAGAAAAGCTCCACAGAGTACAAAGTAGTACAGTACAATATTCATATAAGATACATAATGTGAAACAGAACTGATAAAACAAGACAGTCAACTCACCGTCCCAGCTAGGTTTAAAAAGTAGCGTGCAGCCTTACTCGAATAAGGCAAAAATGGTGTATATCCAAAGATATATTTATTGAAGATAATCCACAGTATTGGAAACTAAAATCCACATGAACACCTGTTAAGAGCTTTCATCCGCTTATCACAGACTTCTTCAGAACAGCGAATGTGAACATGTGAATGAAATTATGAATATAGTATTAAAATATTGGAAGAACTTAATAGTAGCTGATGATATCAAACAGATATTAGGTGAAAAACCCAGTTTTCTGTTTAAGATGGGTTTGAACATTAAGAGGTTATTACAATTAGGGAGTACAGAAAGAGACAGATACAATAGTAACAAGTCTACTACTAAATGTGGGTCATGTAATCAATGTCATTTGATTAATGAGAGTGATGGAATAAAATTACAGAATTTAAATAGAACCTACATTAAATTTAGAAGGGGGGGATTGTAACAGTAAGAACATTATTTATTTAGCTAGTTGTTCATCATGCCCTGCTTACTATATTGGCAAAACAGAGAGACTATTTAAGAAAATAATTTATGATCATGTTTACAGAATTAGGGTACATGACACCAAGAATGCTTTATATAGACATATAGAGAAGAAAGGTGAACATCATAGTTTCAGTTTTGCCATAATAGATCAAGTTTTTACATCAAATAGAGGGGGCAATTTTAAAGCAATACTAAGCAAAAAAGAAAGCATGTGGCAAGTGTTGACCGATGCCACAAAGGAACTGGGTGTAAATGATTTTATTTCTATTAAACCCTTTCTAATGTTGGCTTGATCAGTCACCATCAGGTGCAATATGTTATCATAAAATTATGTATGTGTTCGTTAGTTACATCAATGGGGTATGAAGTTTGGTATTGCAATTTTATTATTTAGTATCTTTTAGAAAAGTATTTATATTAATTATTATTTAAGGTTTTAGTAAGTTTTAGGATATATTGATGTATTGGTTGTCTTTATAATTATGTTTTTTAAAATATATACAAATTATATTAAGCACTGGCACTTTAAATTTTTGCCTTTCGAATGGCACCAAAAAGATTTTAAAAGGATTGTACTGTGAGTCAATGAGCTGTTCTTAAGAAGCCTGCGATAAGCGGATGAAAGTGCTTAACATAGTTTCATAGTTTCATAGTATAGTACTAGGTTATCTGCCCTGGGGCATTTGTAAGCCTAGCCATAGTGATGTGGCTTTTGCCACCCCATGAAATGGTACAAAAAATGTACAGAATAAATTTAGAATACTGTGCCTCTGTCTAGTAGTGACACAATGAAGGTCCCCTTATATAATAGAATTAGTTTACTGTGCCCCTGTCTAGCAGTGACACAGATGTGACCCCTGGGGTAAACTTACGATCTCCCATCCACTCATCAAGATTTCTCTTGAAGAGAGTCAGTGAGGGGCTCTGCCTAATCCGAACTGGGATCTTGTTCCAAAGCATGGGAAGCCTCTTGGTTATGAATCTATCCCTCCAGCATGTCCTATTCATACTTGTGCCGAGGTTTAAGTCTTTAGCTCTTGTGGTCCTGATGGATTTGTATTTTTGAGGTGGAGCATGTCCATCAGATCCTGATTGGACATGGCCTTGTACATCAGGCAGAGATCACCTCTGAGCAGGCGGTATGCTACTGAATAGAGCTGAAGTTTCTTTAGTCTGGCAGAATAAGACATATGTTGGAGACCCTTGATCCTCTTGGTGAGGTACTTTTGTGGTCTCTCCAGCTGTTGCAAATGCTGGGTGAGGTACATACCAAATGGGGCATTGTACTCAATCATGGGTCTGATGAGGGAGGAATATAGGGGTACAATGACATCCTTGGATCTGGATGTGAATCCCTTCATGATGAGGTGTGCAAGGTAGAATGTTTTTCTAACCACTTTGGCAACGTGGGTGTCAAATGAGAGGTCGCTGTCGACTTGGGTCCCTAGGTCTCTGATTACTTTTTCCATACTCAGTGGGTTGCTGTCTATGTGATAATTTGTGGGTACTTTGTTTTTCCCAAAGGGGATGACTATACATTTTTTGGCATTTAGTTTAAGGCTGTGACTCCGGCACCAGTTGTCCATTTCTGTGAGGCCTTATTGTAGGATGTGTGTGTCTGCTGGTGTATCGACTATGGCGCCTAGTTTGCAGTCATCTGCGAACTTTGTCAGCCACAGCCCTCCCATGTTTGCTTTAACATATGAGAAATAAATGCCGAACAAGAGGGGTCCCAGGACAGATCCCTGTGGGACACCACCTGTGACTGGCTTTGAGTCTGACATTGCTCCAGCAATTTTTACTTTATGGGTTCTGTCCTTTAGCCAGTTTGCAACCCATCTAGTGACATAAGGGTTTACTTTTAAGCTGTTGAGCTTATCTATGATGCCTGAGTGGGGTATTGTGTCGAAGGCCTTAGCCAAGTCCAGGTATGCTGTATGGACTGCTTTGCCCTCATCAATGGCTCTAGTGACTGTTTCAAAAAAGTCAACCAGGTTTAAAAGGCAGGATCTGCCCTTTACAAAGCCGAACTGGGTGGGGTCAAGTGTCTGTAGGTCCCCTATGTCTCTGTTTATGAGTTCCATAATGATTCTTTCCATAGCTTTGCAGACCAGGCTGGTTAAGCTTATGGGGCGGTAGTTTCCAGGGTCTGTAGAGGCACCCCCCTTGTGGAGTGGGACCACTGTTGCTGTACGCCAGTGTTCAGGTACATATCCCAAAGTAAGGCTAAGGTTAAATAGCATTTTTATGTGTGGGTTTAGCTCCTCTTGGAGTTCACGTAACACGCAACCCGGGATACCGTCAGGTCCCATTGATGCTGTGTTTTTTGCTTTGTTTAGGGCAGTTCTCACTTGGACATCTGAGATGACAGGGAGATTACATTCAGCTGGGATAAGTATTTCTTCTTTTGGGGGTGAAGGAGGGTAGAAATTTGCACTGAACCTGTCAGTCAGAATGCTGGCAATATCTGTGGGTTCAGTGTATTTTTTGTTGTTGTGAACCAACTCTGAGCATATCTGAGGGTTTCCGCCCAGGTTTCTAACATAGCTGAAGAAGGCTTTGTGGTTATCTTTAGTGTCCTTAGCAAATTTTCTCTCAAAGTTGGCCTTGGATGTTTTTATGAGAGAATGTAGTTTTCTGCTAATGTTGATCAGAGATGTCTTCTCTTCATGGGATTTTGCTCTGACGTGCAGTAGCTTCCTTCCTTTGTTATACAATTTGTTTATGGCTGAGGTCCACCAGACAGGACGCTTACCTTTGGTGGAGAGGGACTTGGATTTGTTTGGGATTGCATGATCCACGCATTCTTGGAGATGTCCATAGAAAGCATTTGTGAAGGATTCGGCATTGTGGGATGTGGTATCCACTGGCACAGTGGGCTTAAAGGATACCATCTCAGTCTTAAGAAGAGTGAAGTCTGCTTTTGAGAAGTTTTTCACTGTGGTCGTTTGTGCTGGGGGTGGAGGTGGGATATGTATATCCAGGGTGATTAGTTTGTGATCAGATCTCACTAGTGAGGGGTATACTTCCGGTGTGGAGCATTTTGTCCCCATGTTTGTGATGATCAGGTCTAGTATATTATCTCCCCTAGTGGGAGAGGTGACTAGTTGTTCCAGTGCATTTGAATTTATGAATTCCAGGAACCTTTGGGCTAGGGTATTAGGGCTAGAATAATGTACCCAATCTATGTTTGGGTAGTTGAAGTCTCCCAGTATGATGGTATTTTGTGATACATTCATATCCTCCAATGTCTTCAGGAAGGCTGAGTGGGGTTCTTGAGATTGGGAGGGTGGTCTGTAACATGCTACCAGTTGTATAGCAGTTTTGCCTATGGTTAGTTGCACCTGTATGGTCTCTGATGCTTCATGTGTTGCTACTAACCTGGAGGTGTGGGTGTCCTTGATGAATATGGACACTCCCCTCCTTTGTGGTTCGGCCGGTTTTGGGGCGAAAAGCATGATCTGAGGTATAGCCTGGTAGTGCTGGGGTGCTCTCAGGAGCCTTGAACCAGGTTTCAGTTACTGCACAGACGTCGCTGTTCTCCATGCTGAGGAGTGCATCAAGTGCCTGCATCTTGAGATTTAGACTTCTGGCGTTGAGCAGCATTACCCTTAGTTTTTTCCATTTTTGTTTTCTAAGGAGGTGGGTTTGTCTTTTGAGCCTTGCCTAAAAAGGCACTATGGGGTGGCAAGAGCCTTAGCCAATATCCGAAGCCCAGTGGTGATAGGTGTAAGCCATCCCTTGCGAAGCAGCGTGGCTTGTCCAACATGTCATCCCAGGCAGACAGACATTGGATCCCCTTAGAATGACACCAGTACTTGAGCCAATTGTTAAAGCTGATCATCTTGTCTTTGTATTGTGGTATCATTCTTGGTGAGGGTATGATGCTGCTCAGGGTCAGGGTCATACCAGCCTGGGCTACATAATCGGAGAGCTCCTCTATGTCTCTTTTCATGTAGTCCAGGGAGGTATGTCTCAGGTCATTCACACTAGCATGGACAATGATGGAGTCATATTTGTACTTGCTTTGGAGTGACTTGAGTGCGTGTGTTATGTGGCGGATCCTAGCTCCCGATAGACAGCTCACAGTCACCTTCTCCTTGTTCAGCCTGGTCAGTGGGACATCAGTGTGTCTGACTATAGAGTCACCTATTACTAGTGTATCAGGCAAGGTGTTTGGCCTTAAGGGCTGTGATTGGTTGACACACTGATTTATTGAAGTATGTGTTGCATGTGTTTTGTTTTGAGGTGGTGGATTTTTGGATGTCTGCTTTGGGAGCCTCTGTTGTTTTGGTAAGTTTTTATTAGAGCCTCGAGTATGTCTTTGTGTTTTTATGTGTTTGGTTTGCAGTTGTGGTAGGTCTATGTGGGACTGGGATTGTTGTGTGTGTGGTTGCCATCTCCTCCTGTCTGGTCATGCCAGCCCTGAGTTGAGAGAGTTCAGCCTCCAGTTTGGCTATATAGTTGCATCTCTCACATGTATTTGTGTTTGTTGGGAGGAGGAGAGGGTTGTCTGTGTACATGAGACAATTGTAGCATTGTCTCAAGATACCCAGATTGACCAGCTGAATTGGAGGCAACGCCAGTAATCTACCACTCGACATGCTAGAACAGTATAAGGGAGTGCTGTACCTTTAAGGGAAGTGGATATTCACAGGGGTGGTAAGTAGATGTAGTGCTTTACTTAGTACGAGAGTGCTTACTTAGTAGAGAAGTATTGAGAACAAGTGCTAGGCTTATAATATAGTGAGTAGTCTGGTTATACTAAGAGTAGAGCTTCCTTAAGGGAAAATTTGAAGAGCAGACTTGGCAGAGCCAGAAAAGTTTAACCTTGTTTAGCGGTGCTATGCGCACAACAGCATAAAGCGATGCAAACACAGATTTTAAACAGTGAACTACAAAGAGCTAGAAATGGTCCAAAACAACCAATTACTACAGCTTCTTATGCTGAGGTCACTTCCTACAGGGACAGGTAGGCTGCTCAAGGCTCCCCACTCCCACTGGTGAGCAAAGAAACTTCCTTCTATCCAAGTAAGGTAATGGACAACACAGGAACTACACCACAGCCCAGAATACAGCAATGCCTGTAAACTGGTCTAAACTAGTCGAGGAGAGGCGGAAAACAAGGATTATTTTTTTGTTTTTTTGGTAGAAACACACAGAAAATGCAGAAACAGTGATAAATTAGTTACACAGGCTAGCACACTTTAGTGGGCAGCCTCCACAGTTAAATTAAACAAACAAACAAACTTTCGATCAAATTAGACTAAAATGTAACTAAGTGCAGATTTTAAAATAATGCAGGATTATTTGTTGATATGGATTTTAGTAGAAACACACAGAAAATGCAGAAACAGTGATAAATTAGTTACACAGGCTAGCACACTTTAGTGGGCAGCCTCCACAGTTAAATTAAACAAACAAACAAACAAACTTTCGAACAAATTAGACTAAAATGTAACAGTTGTTGATATGGATTTTAGTTTCCATTACTGTGGATTGTCTTCAATAAATATATCTTTGGATATACACCATTTTTGCCTTATTCGAGTAAGCCTGCACGCTACTTTTTAAACCTAGCTGGGATGGTGAGTTGACCGTCTTGTTTTATCAGTTCTGGTGTTGCCGTTTGTGTTTGATTATAATGTGAAACAGTACAGATATTCTTATGGAATACATAATGCAAAATTCATATGAAATACATAATGTAGAGAAAAAAAGGATAAAAATACAAAATTAGTTTAAATAGGTAGTACGATAATAAACATTTCAGATGAAAGATCAAATGTTATAGGGCTATAGAAACTGTTGCCTGAGGAGATCAAAAGAAACAGACAGTAGAAAGAGGAGAAGATGGAGAAATAAGGAGGGAGTGAGTTAAGTGAGGCATAAGGATGGGAGTGAGATAAGGGAGGGGCAAGAGAAACTGCCTATTTAGTGCAGCTAACCAGGATTAGTGCATGAGCAAAGCCAAGTGCTAATAAGATGTTCCCTCAGCAGTTGTTTGAATTTCGTAGTGTTACTGATGTTGAGTATATTTTGAGGTATGTCATTCCAAGCTTTTGCTGGTTTGTATGAATACAGGGAATCCCCATGGCAATTATTTGACTTAGTAACCTTCAGAAGCAATTTATTAGATGACCTTAATGTTTTGCTGCCAGAGTAGGGCTGTACTGGGTTGCTAATGGATGGACAGTTGTCTGGGGTGATACAGGGTGGAATGGGTTAGAACTAGTTGATCAAAAGTTAGAAGGTTGGGAAGTTCCATCCTTTTAAGTTGTTGTAGTACTTTGCAGTTATGAGTTCTTGCAGGTTGGTTGGAAGCAAATCTGGCTTCTTTATAGTAACAGGATTCCAGTCTGCTTAAGTCACATTTTCTTAAATTAGTGAAAATGGGTGAAGCATATAAAAGGGTGGATAGAAGATGAGTTCTACAGATGGCATGTCTGGTGGAATCAGTTAGAAAGGACTTTATTCTATATGGGGAAACTAACTTGAAATGGACTTTCTTGATAACTAGGGCAAAGTGTTTGTCAAATTTAAGATCCTTGTCAATGGTGACAATGATCTACTGGTTCAATGATGGTATTGTTAGATGAGTAGATAGTGAAAGTAGTAGCATCAGTAGTCTTTTGCTACTGGAGAAGAGCATTAGTTTTGTCTTTGAGGGGTTAAGAATCATTTATGAGTTGAAAAAGTATTTTTCATTGTCCAGGAAGGATTTAGGGGTTTCACTCAGAAGAGCAGGAACTGATGGAGCAGAGCATATGAAGGAGGAGTCATTGGCATATCGGACTATTGTAGCATATTGGGTGGCTGTGCAGAGTTTATTTGTGAATATGGTGAAGAGGAGAGGACAGAGAATGGACCCTTGGGGTACACCGACAGAGACAGGTAAAGGAGATGAAAGTTCATTTTGCCGTTTAACTGCCTGTTGACGGTTGGTTAGATAATTAGTGAACCAGGAGAGGGTTGAATGAGAGAGGTTAAGGGAAGCTAGCTCATCAATGAGTTTTTAGTAGGAAAATGTATCTAAGGCCTTACATAGGTTGAGGAATATGGAGGAAGTGAGTAAGCCATTGTTCCTGTGTTGGTTGACTGTGTTAATGAAACTAATTAGGGCTGTTTTTGTACTGTGTTTAGGATGTAAACCATGTTGGGTGGGTGATATAAGGTTGTTTTTCAGGAGATGGTTATGTAGTTGGGTGTGAATACATTTTTCCAGTATTTTTGCTATGGGGAGAGGATGGCAATGGTCTAATATTAGAAAAATCTGTACGGGTGATGCCTTTATGTAGGGGGATTACATGGGACACTTTCCATAGTGTAGGCACATATTGTTCAGTGATGGACCCATTTATAAGGAGGGATATTGGGTAAGCAGTAACACCTGCAGTGAGTTTAAGGAATTTGTTGGGCAGTTGGTCAGCAGCAGTGGAAGAGTGTTTAAGTTTGGATAGAAGTTTTTTTATGTGGTCAGTATGTATGAGTTAAATGTGGAAGGAATCAGGGTTTGTTTCTAATTTTGTGGGTATTGATAGATGAGAACTGATATTTTTTAATAGTGATAGTACAGCATTAACAAAATGATTGTTAAATTGAGTGGCTGTGTTGTCAGAGGAGTCTGTTTTAGTTGGACTAGGGGTCGTAGCTTGACCCAGTTTGAGCAGTTGTTTTATGGGTCCCCAGAATTTTTTGGATTGTACTGGTGCCAGTTTTGGATTGTTGTATAGTGTTGTATTTTTTTGTGTTTGATTTGTTTTTTTTTTGCTAGATTGTGAAGCTGACAGTTGTTTTGAAGGGTAGTTGGGTTTTTTAATACCTGGTGGTTGTGCCATGGTTTATCTGTCTGCTTGAGGAGACTTTTTGAGTCAGGAGAAAGTCAGGAATGTATTTATCTTTTAAGTGAGTTGTCCTGACGGGGGCTAGCCTATTTAGAATGGTGAGAAATTTGTCATTGAAATACTGACAGGACACTCCTGTCAAGTAATAGAGGCAGAGAAACATGTCAGAAGATATGGTTATAAGTATGATAAAAAATGTCCTGTCATTAATCGATTATGGATAATTTGTGGAAGAAGGAATTACTGGGATAAAATATGTAAAATGAAAGAAAACATTTCAGTCAAAGGGACTATATATGCTGGAACTAAGTCATAAAAATTAGTAAATTGTGGGTATCGTTTTGTTGAGTGTATTTCCAGGGAAGCAGTGTTCATAATAAAGCTACAGAAAAGCTGTGACTACAGGCTGAGTTAGAAATCTTGGCAAAGAAGTTCAAACTAATAACCAAAGTGTGGAATTGTGACTACAAAGTAGATCAGACTGCAGTATAATATCTTCTGAAATGCTTAAAGCATTGAGTCTGCAAGAGATCAAGATAAAGCATTCATTGTTTTAATTTCTTACTTATTCTGTTCATCATGTAAAAACAGAGTCAGAAAATACTTATATGTGAATGTGTATGAACATTCATAAGTTCATAGTTTCATAGGTACTTACTATGCTATTGATCCATAAGGATCTTTAGAAGTATAGACTTACATTCCCATGAAATTACTTTGTTCTACAATGTATGTACTGTACCTGTGTACTATGTATGTATTCTACCTATGTTCCAAATTTCAGCTGTACACCACAAATATATTAATTACCTTTATTTTTAAATTAATATTTTTTTGTTTTTTCTCTCCACTGTAACTGTTGATGTGCCGCATACCACTGTAAAACATGTCTTTTGTAATCTGTGTGTATACTGATCATGTCTTACTAAATGTATCTGTAATTTTTCTTTGTGGGAGCTTTTCTCCCTGGGTCTCTGCTGAAAAGGGGCCTTTTCGGCTCACACCCCCAGTTAACAAATGTAAAATAAATAAAAAAATAAATAAATCTTTAGCCCTTGTAAGTTAAGTCCAAATAACCTAGACCCAGGCAAATCCTCTACAAGTTACACATATTCATAAGTGACAGGGGTGCTAAACCAGGTGTGAATTTTCCATTTCCCTTCCATTTGTCCATATTACATTTAAATAGAGTAAGGTAATTACTTCATTTTACATGGAGAGGAAGACGATTCCAAAAGATTGGTATTCTCTGTAATCCATAGCTGTCCCTCCATCATATTCAACTTATGTTGTAGAAGAGATTAAGATCTCATGACAGAGTGTTTATATCACCATGGAACTTGTGGATGTTCAGTAGATCTGTGAAGACAGGATCTGCTGAAGCTCTGTACGTGAGGCAGAGATTGACCCTCAGTAGCCTGTATGATACCGAGAAGGGGCAAGGCTTTGAGATGGTCAGTGTAGTTTTTTATGTTGTAGGTCTTGCTTTTCTAGGTGAGAAAACATTGTGGTTATTTAAGTTGGGTAAAGTATTGGACAGGTGCAAACCGAAGGGGACAGTTTACTTAATGATTGGCCTAACAAGTGCCAAATACAGTGTAATGATTACATTCCTGGACCTACACTCAATACCCTCACTAAGAAGCTATGCAATTAAAAATGACTGTCTTATAATAGTGGATATAAAGTGATCAAAGGATAGTTTGTTGTCCATGGAAGTTCCCAGGTCCTTAACAAATGGATTGTTTTTTATGGATGTGTTGTCAATGTGATAGTTACAGGGTGCATCATGTCTGCCAAAGGAAACTAGTGTATATATTTTTGTCATTTAGTTTTAGTCCATGGTCATGACACCAGGTATTTGTTTGGGAAAGACCCACTTGGAAGATCTTGGTGTCCTTGGGAGAGTTTTTGATGTTTTTAAGTTTATAGTCATCTGCTTGGTCAGTCATAAGCACTTAACATTAGCTTTGACGTCCCAGAAGTAAATGCCAAACAGAAGAGACCCAAGGACTGAAACCTTAGGTACACCACAACTGACAGGTCTTTTGGAGGTGGTAGAGTGACCTAATGGGTCTGTAATTATCCAGGTCTATTGACACCCCAACTTTGTGCAGGGGATGACTGTTGCTGTCCTTTATTCATCCAGCACAAATCCTGTTTGAAGGCTGATATTGAGTATCCTCTGTAGGAGGTTTGACAGGTCCTGTTTCAGACTGTCAAGTAGGCACAAAAGCAGTGTGCATAGCCTTGGAAAAGTGATTTCAGGATTTGCTCTTGGGAGATTTGAGAAGAGTGTAGATGTGGGTATATGATCTGGGAATGTAGGAATAGAGAACATGGTGAAGTTAGTGATAGATTTATCTGCTAGTAGATTGACTATGTTCTTAGGGTCTTAGCATGTGATATCATTTACTATTAGCTTTGTGCAGTGCTGGACATTGTTTATGAGGTTTCTAACATAGTTAAAGAAGGTCTTATAGGTCCATGGGTAGCAACTAAGCTAGTTGCTGTTACAGGCCTTTTAAAGCCTAGCCAATTTTCCTCAAACATGAAAACCAAACCCTGTACACTGTGTCTGTGAGGTAAACACCTTAATCATTATGCCAACCCCCAGTTCCTTATGGTTGTCTTTTGTCTGGGTGACTATTTTGCCTCATATCTAGCTTTAGTTGATTTGATCAGGGACCAGAATTCCTTGTTAAGTTTAGCAAGAGCATTTCTGACATTTTGAGAGTTATATTTAAAATTGTGTGCAATGAGTTTGTTTTCTGGTACTGGACAGTCTGTTTATTTTAGAGTTCCAACATAATGGTATATTGTTAAATTTGGCATTATAGTTACTTCAGAGGGGGGACAGATACCTATATTCTCATGAGCATAGGAGTTGGCAATAAAGGATTCTGCACTGGGGTCATCAGATTGAAGTGGATGTTGATTTTAGATAGATCATCACTCTATTTACTAGATTAGCTTTTGCATAATCTCTGAAAACTGGCATTTTAAGATGCTTCCAGCTTTAGTCTTATGGAAAATGTGGATGATTTATGGTTCAATTTGACAAGGGAGGAGATTACAACTGGAGGGGAGTAGAACTGTTCGGATCTATATTATTTCCTCGAAGAGGCGTTCCATCGAACGCCTCATTGACCCAAAAACCACGAACTTTCAAAATATCAAACCTCCATGTAAGCTTGCCCTACAAATACCAACAGATAACCACAAACACTACAAAGTGGGGGGCTTCATCCCCGATAACCTCCAACATGGGGGGCTGTATCCCGCCAGCCCCCTAACTAAATATACCAACTCCGAGATTGCACTACAGTGGGGAAAATGGCAAACAGGCAAGGATGGCCAAGCAATTTCTTTCTCAAGGAAAGAAATTGCTTATGTGGATGTTCGATGTTTTCAAATTTCACAGTTTCAAGTTTGATATGATAGGAACCCAACTGCCCCATATTGGTGAAGACCAAGTCTAGGATTTTGTCTCCTCTTGTGGTGCAGATTAACTGATCCAGAGAGTTTGTATTTTTGAAGTCCATAAATTTCTGGACGTAAAGGTAAGGGGATAGATATATATGTTTCCCAGTTGATGGAGGGGTAGATGATGTCCCATAAGAGAATGGCATTTGGCCTAATGCACAGGGTATCCATACTAGTCAGGTAGGAGGTATGGCCTGGGAGGGATAGAGGGGGGGTCTTATAGTTAGCTATGATGAAAACAAGCAGGCAATGGAGTATCCAACTGTTTAATGAATGTAAGCACTTTCAATGAACAAAATACATCAGCTTCTTCAAACAAATAAAAACTTTACACTTCCCAGTTTAAAATCCTTACACAAACCTGCTGAGCCAACTTTTTTTTTTTTGTTCCGGTTTTGCCAGTTTGGATTTTTGTTTGTTAGTTAGCTATGGTGCTGTGGTAGCGTTGTCACCTCACAGCAAGATGTTGTCGCGTTCAATTCTCAGCTAGAGCGTCTTCTGTGTGGATGCATGCATGAATGGGTGTGCCTTCATTGAAGGCTGTGCTTCAGGGCTGGTAACTTGGCTCGTAAAAATCTACTACCAAACATTAGCGGACCGGAGTTCCACTGTGGTGACCCCTAACTGGGATAAGCCGAAAGACACAACAAAAAGTTAGCTATGATGAGATAAGGGGTTTTGTTAATGGTAAGCTGGATGTGGAGGTGTTCCTGATTGTTATCCTGGAGGTGAAATTTTATTTTATGAATATTGAGATGATGTTGCCTTTAGTGCCTTTGCCTCATGCAGTGGGCTTGAATTTATGGGGTGCTTTCAATGGTCTTGAACCATGTCTCTATAACAATGCATATATTGATACACTCCAGGGTAGGCAGTGCCTATAGAGAGTGAAGTTTTTTGTTGCAGCTCCTAGCATTGAGCAGCAATAGCTTTAAGTTATTCATATTCTATTTGGTTAAATAATAGGTTTGTAGATATATTTACTAGGCTAATGACCACTATGGCCTTTATAACTTTAGCTGTGCAATCCAACCCAATGTGTCCCTATGTATCATGGGCATTTACTAGGACGGGGTATCTTAGGAAGTTTCTAGAAATTATATGGGGGGTATGTTAGTCTGGGCATTACTGTCTGCCTCTATCTATCAGTGACATGTGGCCAGACATCGGGTGAATTTTCAATTTCCCAATGATTGGTTAAGCTTATGCTTAAATAGGGTTAGGGATGGACTCTGCTACACATGGAGGGTGAGCCTGTTTCAGAGCATGAGGATCCTCTTGAGACACACAGTTGTCTTGCCCAGTTGCTTACATGTCTTATTTATATCACCAGAAAAATTTAAATCCTTGAATCTAGCAGTTATGATGCTGTTCATTTAGCAGATGTCCAAAAGGTCCATCAGAGCTGGATCTGAGGATGCTTTGTATGCCAAACATAGATCACCACTCAGTAACCTGTAGAAGACAGAGTACATAGACAGGGCTTTATGGCAATCCATATAGGACAATATGTTTATACCCCTGATTCTCCTGGTAAAGAACCTGTAGTAGGCATTTCAGCTGTTGCGTATGTCTAGTCAGGTACATGCCAAAGGGGGCATTATACTCAATGATGGGTCTGATAAGGGCTGAATAAAGTGGCAGTATGACTACCTTGGACCTGGATGCCATGCCCTTACTTATAAGTTGGGTGACATAGAATGATTTTCCTACTACCTTGGCCACACGTTGGTCAAAGAACAGATTACTGTTTACATATCTTTCTGGATCCCTAACTACTAGGTCAGCTGTTAAGGGTGTCTTATCAATTGAGTAATTAGCCTGGGTGGCAGTTTTACCCGCAGGCACTATAATGCATTCCTTAGCATTGAGTTTTAGTCTGTGACTTTGGTATCAGTCATTTGCCTGTGATAGACCCTTTTGTAAGATGTTTATGTCATGGGGGAACATAGCTCCAAATTTGCAATTATCTGTGACCTTGTTCAGCCAAAAGTCCTTGTCATTAGCCTTTACCTCCAAGAAAGAGATGCCAAATATGAGCGGTCCCAGCATGCAGCCCTGAGGCACCCCGCTGATGACTGGTCTCTTAGTGGAGGTGATATCACCAATTCTAACTTCTTGGGTCCCATCAATGAGCCAGCTGGCAATCCAGTGAGTTATGTAGGAGTTTATGCCCAGTTCAGTGGGCTTATCAATTATACCCGAGTAGGGTAATGTACTGAACACTTAGCCCAGTCCAGGTATGGTATGCACCATTTACCCCTCATCCATTGCCTTGTTGACCTTCTCAAAGAATTCCACCAGGTTTAGTAGACATGACTTCCCTTGACAAAGCCAAGCTGGGTTGGGTCCTGTGTCTGATGGTTGCTCTGTCTTTGTTGGTCATTTGCATGATAGTTTGAAGCATGGCTTTGCATATTAGACTAATCAGACTAATAGGTCTGTAGTTTCCGGGGTCAGGTGATGGTCCACCCTTGTGAAGTGGGACAACTGCTGCAGTCTATTGCAGTCCTAAATTCTCATGATACAAAACCTGCTTTTGAAGATTGACATTTCCTAAAATGGGGGTGGACATGGTTTTAACCAATGTAAAAAATTTGGGGGGAGAAAGGTGCAGGCCAACCCTGGCAAAGCAGTTAGGACTGTCTACTATCTCCTCCCAGGCTGATACATATTGGACCACCCTTGAATGACACCAGAAGCTAAGCCAATTGTTGAAGTCAGTATAGTCATCCCCTTTGGCAAAGAAAAGTGCCCACAAATTACCACATAGGTGGTAATCCATTAAGTACAGAAGTAGTAATTATGGACCTGGGGACCCAAGTTGATAGCAATCTCTCATTTGACAACCATGTGGCCAAAGTGGTTAGAAAAACATTTTATATAGCCCACCTAATCATGAAGGGATTCACATCTAGATCAGGGGAGGTCATCGTGCCTCTTTACTCATCCCTCATCAGGCCCATAATTGAATACAATGCCCCTTTTGGGATGTACCTTACCAGACACCTGCAGCAACTGGAAAGACCCCAAAAGTTCCTCACCAAGAGGATCAAAGGGCTCAAACAGATGCCATATGCTGCCCAGTTAAAGAAACTCCAGCTCTACTCAGTGGCATACCGCCTGCTCAGAGGCGATCTGTGCCTGACATATAAAGCCATGTCCAACCTGGAATTAATGGACATGCTGCACCTCAGAAAATCCAAATCCCATCGAGCTATGCACTCGAGAGACTTGAACCTCAGCACTGAAATAAATAGGACATGCTGGAGGGACAGATTCATAACGCAGAGGCTCCCTTCACTCTGGAATAAAATCCCAGTCCAGGTTAGGCAGAGTCCCTCAATGACTCTCTTCAAGAGGAATTTTGATGAGTGGATGGGAGATAGTAGGTTTACCCCAGTTATCACTTCTGTGTCACTGTTACACAGAGGCACAGTATACTAACCTTGAAAAAGGGCTTAGCAAAATTAATTTAAAATGGGTGGCGAAAGCCAAGCACACTCTGGCTAGGCTTATAAATGCCCTAGGGCAGATAGCCTAGTATGAACCTATGAACCTATGAACCTATAATCTTTGTTCACATTGTGGCATTGTTGTTATTGATGGTAAAATGCTGCTCAAGGTTATATGTCTACATCACATATTTATAGAGCTCCATCATATTTCTTTTCATATAGTTCAGGGAGGTATGTCTCAAGTTGTTTACTCCCATGTGTACTACTACTGTGTTGTATGTGTACTTGTGGTGTAAGGACCTGAGTGTATGCATGGTGTGGCAAATCCTGACACCAGATAGACGACTGACCATGACCCTCTCCTTAATCAGCCTGATGAGTGGTGCATAAGTGTGTCTCGCTATGGCATCACCTATGAGTTTGAAGTTGGATTGTACTGAGGTTTCCTTTATGGCTTCTTGAGTTCAGTGACTGTCATCATAAATGCATGTTTCATGATGGATACTGACTGAGTTGAGTGTCAGTGAGGTTTGAGGGTACACATTTCTTAGATTACATTTAGAAGCATTTGGGATTTAGGGAGATTAGTTTTAAGACCCTCAGCATAAGTAGGTCTATGTATGTGGAGTATATTGTGTGTGATAGATATAGTGGGGTTTTCTATGTTGCTGCCAACATGTTTGCTGTTTGCAATGACTTTATGTACGAACTTTCCCTCAATTAACATTATATAACTACATTTTGCACACACTGTATCAGTTTTGCTACATTTTCTCAGAATGTCTATCTCAACCAAAGTAGGTATACAGGCAGTTATAAAGTGCATGTGTATGGTTCCAGGTGCTTTCCTATATGGGCTGAATGAGGTTTGGAATTGGTTACTGGAAGTGCTACCTGCCTTAAGCCAATTGTTCCTATTTAGCCCAATAGGGCCCCATTTCCACAGAGTATCCTGCACTGGCCTGTGTCAGTGTCATTATGTCTTATGTGACCCACAATACTTGTCAAAGAGACATTGCAACACATTACAATGCATTTTCCTACATGCACTTTTGCTCATGCAATAGCTAGGAATCTGCACAGTGGCATGGACTACATTTTCTGTTATTCATTGCACTTGTAGTTAGTAAAGCATTATTAAAACTGTAGATTTGTGACACTCGTATGACTCACGCTGTTAACTACTCATTCTCTATTAGTAGTTGTTGTGAGTGCTCTGTATGGTTTTCAACCCAAACTGAGGTCAGATTAATCTTGGTTTTGTGTATCACTCCAGTTTCTATTGCAGAAGGTAATAAAACTGGGTTTAATATGAAGACTGAGAGTGTTACTGTGTTTTCTTATGCTTCCTTTGCTGACATGGGGTATACAAATATTTCTTAATAAATATAATTATAAAAAGGAACTGTGGAATAGTCTGTCATAAGCAGTGTGAAAACAAACAATTGTAAGCACAATCATAAAAATTAACAAAGACTATGATGTGAGGTAATCACCCTATGACAGTTTACTATCAGTTCAGTGGTATGGCAGAGAAACATTTGCTGTGATGCAGGTAGGAGCAAAATAATCCAAGGGACGGAAAACATAAGGTTTGTATGCTGAGTTCGGGGGGGGGACAAAGGTGGATAGAAAAAGGATTCCACTTGGCTAAAATAGGAATGCAGTAACAGAAACAGTTTGACTCATAAAAGTACTGCAAGGATACCACAATTTCAGAGTCACATACAAAAACCTAAAGATCGAAAATGGCTGGGCTGGATTAGAGAGTAGTTTTTGGGAGGAAATGTATTATAGAAAGCTGAACAAATTGTCAGTTTTACGCGTTTTCCCTACAATCACGAGGGTTTTCTTTCCGCCAACCAAAACACGTTTCTTGGTGGCTACCATAAAGTTCTTGTACATGTAAGCTCTACTGTTGTCCTTGTGACCTGAACTACGGCTGGAAATTATCTACAAGCATTATCTGGTTTAGCAGTAATTAAGTAAACAAAAATAAATAATAGGAAATACTTCTAAGTGTATTATAAGTGTGGAGGTGTGTAACCAATGATGATTCTAAGGAGAGACCTGAGATGATGATGATGCTGATGATGATGATGATGGTGATTAGTCACTTTGAGGAAGTTCAACAGTTTTATGACTGCAACAAAGTATGAGAATTAACTAGGCAGGGGACTTCAATGGTACACAGCAGGTGCAGGAGGTGACTGGAAACTCATGAAGGAAGAAAGAGACACTATGATATCAGAAAGTATAACTGAGTTTAGAAACTTTCCACATTCTTTTTGGCCCCCATCTCCCCACAACCATCAAACTCATTCCCCTTACTCATTTGTAAGGACATCCTGGCATCCCAGCATATTCAGCATGGAGACAAGTTGAGGAATGTTATGATTCGGAAGATTTTACCAAGTTTCATGTTTCAATTGAACTTACTTCATAGTAGCATGGTCTGCTTAGTGTTGTGTTTTTAACAAAATATAAGATAATAAATAAATATATTATTTTATTTTAATATACTTTAATAGCACATATTCCTGACACCTAATTTGACTAAATAGTCTTATTTCTACTACATTCAGAAGATATCCTTTTTGCATATTTATTTGGTCAGCAGAGGTACAGATTATAAGACCAAAGCTCATGACCGTCACATATAAATTGGTGCCAATGGTGCAGATTTAAGGCCCATGTCAATGTACTTGACATAGTGGCAGCAGTGTTACAGTATTCAAGTCCTGCAGCCCTGCACATAATCTATTAGTGGCAGTAGTATAAGACATGGTGGGTAGTATAAGTGACAATAATATAAGATATGGTGGGTTTGACATAATGGTTATGATTGTCACCTCATAAACACAAAGTACAGTGTTTGATTCTAACCTCTGGATATTGGCTTAGCTTAAAAATGGCCCTTCAGGGCAGTTAGCCTAGTATTCAGCTATGAACTTATTCAAACCACATAGCTTTGCACCTCACATATATATCTAAGAAAAAAACATCGCTGCCAGAAAGATATTATGCACCACAGAGTATATTTAAGAAGTCATGTACAATGTGCTTTCAAGAATGTAGACAACATTGTAAAAACTACAAAAATGTAATTCAGCTGTAAAGAATAAATCAAGAAAGAAGTACATGTTGGACATATGTGGAACTATTTGTATTTACCACAGGAGAAGAGTAGAAGAAGTGGAGACAAGTTAGATAATTCTACAATTGTCCATTACCAAGAAGACGTTTCAAGATTCAAGAAGTGCACTGAGAATTTTCCAGAGACGCGCATGTTTCTGGGTACAGAAATGAAAGGCTGGTGAGAAAGAAAGTTTGCTGTGAGAAAAGAAATGCAGGCATAATTTTTTGTTTAAAGAAGAAATAAGCAATGCACAAGATATGATGCTTAAACAGATACAAAATAGTGTCATATCAGCTAAGGAAAGAAATGCTGAAAGCATATAAAAGTAAACTTTAAGAATTGTGGAATGCAAATAAAGACCCTGTGATGTGTTATAGTGGCCAAGAATATCACTGCACATTGATGAAGAGATTCAGTACTGTTCAGTGTTTAATGCATTAAAATAATCTAGAGAACAAATGATTCCTTATTTTCCGTTTTAATTTCCATGTGGAACATGGAGTAAAGTTGGAACAGGCTTGTTTCAGTTTTGTGACTGCTGTATGTGCTTGCTATGTGTAGATGATTATTGAAAGTTCACTGAATCTGTGAAGTTAACAGATGCTACACATAATGGTGTAATTAATGCACTTAAGGTTGTGTTTCCTAGACACAAGGTCCTAATGAGATACAGTCAGACAGTGTCAAGATTATTTCTAAATGATGTTATGTTGGACTTCTAATTGTAAAAAGGAAGCTTATTCCATAATTTTGCCAGTCTTGGAAGGTATTGATTTATGTGTTTCTCCTGTTTTTTTCTATTACTGATAATTTGCTTCTGTATTAGGTTGCCTGAACTGATGTTACCTTACCCAGTGGTATAGTCTGGTCACAACTTTCAAATCAAACTGGGTCAGGCATTGAAAAGTTCACTTCTAAGTTACCTATAATAATCAGAATATAACTGCAATTTCATTAAACCTTTCTGAATTGATTAAGTTTTACAACTTTATGTTTATAGGTTTATAGATTAGTACTAAGCTAACTGCCCTTGTGAGCCATTTTAAACCTAGCCAATTATCCCTTGTGAGACTCAAACCCCAATAGATTAGTACTAGGCTAGTTGCCCTTGCGAGCCATTTTAAGCCCAGCCAATTATCCCTTGTGAGACTCAAACCCTGCACCTTGTGCTTGTAAGGCAAACACCTTAACCGTTAGGCCACCCCCCAACAGGTGGCTTGCTCAGGGGCTACAAAATGCAGCACTGTATTCAACAATTGGGTGATATATAAGGCGGAGGAAAATCTGGGAGATGGAAAAACAAGAACCCAGTCCCAAATCATAGAGGTTAGTCACTTATTTGAATATTCCTAAAAGACCTGTGAGGGTTTACCAGCTCAGCAGCCTGTGGAACCTCCTTCTTAGTTAAAAGGTTTTATTTTTATTTTTAACTACTAAGAAACAAAGCTGAAAACACCATGAGCTACAACTAGAGAACTATATTTAAGAAAACACTTTCAACCCGAGCTTTATCAGGTCCATGTAATAGACTGGTTCCCACTTTCATCATTGAAAATGCCTACTTTTATGACATTATCACCAGACTTTATTATTCTATTTTGTAACATGTAAAATGGGAGGCTGTGTCTGCATCAGTGGAGCTCCTTGGGCCAACAATAAGCACTTTATTACAGACCTTTTCCCAGTCTATCACATGTAAAATGAGAGGCTGTGCCCACTTTTATGGGGCTCATTATCTTCTGATATCATAACCGGCCTTAGGCATAGACCAACTAGGTGGCCTCCTAGGGTGCCACTCTAGCAGGGGTGCTTTTCCAGTATTTGTTTGGTGTAGGTAGAGCAGGATGGGGGCACCAAGTGGTGTGGGGGGTACCGTAGAGCCCTTTTGCCTAGGGCACCAGCTGACCTAAGGCCGGTCCTGACTGATATATAATATGAAAGGCTAATATTGCCCTGTATAACAAAAAGGTTTACAGTGCCTGCTTATAAGAGGCTCATATATATGATTAATGTGACCAGTCCCCCTTCTTCTTCCCCTTGATAAAGACAGCCTTTTTATAAGTCATGAAACATGACTTGTTCTTACTTTTGACTGCATTCATCATAACATGATTATATATAAATATAAGAAATGAACACCCACCATCTCCACAGTCTTCTGATTGATGCATTTATTTATTGTGAAGTTTGGAAAAAGTGTTTTTCTAAGAACATTCAGTGTGTGCTGTGGCTGCATCAGTGTATCATTTTTTCATGGTGACAATGTTAAATTCACATTTTTTCTGTTTTCTGGTATACATAAAGAATACCTTATTCCCATTTGCTTAAATATTAACAGCACATTTGATTCTGTGAACTGAGATTACCTTTGGTTTGCACTGGTGGAGTTTGGATTTTTGAAAAATTTTACCTCACTGATAAGGTCTCTTTATTTATTTATTTATTTTATTTTATTTATTTTACATTTGTTGACCGGGCTAGTCTAGCTGGATATATGTCCATTTTCAGTAGAGGCCCGGGGAGAAAAGCTCCAAGCAAAGGCACAGACAATCAATATTATATATAGTAATAGTTGACAGAAATACAGTAGATGGTTTATAATTGAGGTTCAGTTAGACTTGAAACAAAGCAGTATAGTAGGATATACTAAAACAAAATACATTTAGTGAGCATTTGAGAGATAACAATTAATAAAATTATTGACTAATATACTTTCATAACTACAAGGACTGATAGTGCAGTAGATCAGGAGAATAGAGAGAGCAGAAATGGAAGGAGGTGTTAGTCAGGGTTAGAGCAGGGACAGAGCCAGTGAGTTTTAAGGTATTCTTTAAGTAGTGTTTTGAAAAGAAGAGTGGAAGTGAGGGTGGTAAGTTCATTAAGAAGCTGGTTCCAACTTTTTCCTATTGTGTTGGAGAAAAGAGAGTCCCCTGCTTTGTTGTTGGATTTAATAGTGGAAACTAGTAGCTTATTAGCTGATCGAAGTGTAGTAAGATTTTTGTAGGGGGTGATCAGATTATTGAGGATTGGGGTATTGTTAGGATGATAGAGAATCTTATGGGAGATGACAAGTTGTTGGCATAGCAGTTGGTTCTGCAGTTCTAACCATCCCAATTGTTTGATGTTGTGACAATGGTGGGTTCTAAAGGGGGTGCCAGTGGCAAATCTGGCTATGTTATTGTAACATGCTGAGAGTTTGGAGAGGTTGCTTTTAGAAAGATTAGTGTATATTGCAGAGGCATAGAATAGGGTAGAAATCAGATGGGTCTGGGAAATGGTTATCCTGGCAGAAGGGGTTAGGAAGGGTTTGATTCTGTAAAGGGTGCCGAGTTTTTTGTTAACAGACTTTATTGTAGAGTTAATATGGTGATCATAGCTAAGGTGGTTATCAATTGTTACTCCCAGTAGATGGGTAGTAGTGTCAGGGGATATGTTAGTACCATTGTTAGAGGTTACAGTGAAGTACAGTTGAGATGACTTAAGAGTAGGAGCAAAGAGCAATAATTTAGTTTTTTTGGGGTTCAGTAGGAGACCATGTTGCAAGAACCAGTTTTCAGCACTGTTAAATACGGATTGGGTGATTGACTAGAGAGAGGTTATGGACTTGGCTGAACAAATTAAGGTAGAATCATCTGCATATTGTATGCAGGTGGCTTGTGGAATTGTGGTGTGTAGGTTATTTATAAATAAAGAGAAGAGAAGAGGACCTAAAATAGAGCCTTGAGGTACTCCTATGTTCACAGGGAGTGGTGTGGAAAGATTATTATTCCAGAGTACGGCTTGGTGTCGGTTTTCCAGATAGGATTTAAACCATTGTAATGCCTGTGCATCAAGTGATTGGACCTTTAGTATGTCAATAAGCAAGTTATGATTCACCATATCGAAGGCCTTTGAAAGGTCAATGAAAAGTGTAGATGAAAATGTGTTATTGTTTCGGTTTTTGTTTATGGTGTCAGAGAAGGATAGCAGGGCAGTTGTTGTGCTATGGAATGGTCTAAAACCATGTTGGCAGCTTGCAAGTAAGTTATTCTGGAGAAGGTGGTCAAGTAGTTGTCTGTGAATGCATTTCTCCATTATTTTAGCTATTGGAGAGAGTAAGGCAATGGGGCGAAAGTTGGAAAGTTCAGTAGATGGGCCACCTTTGTGTAGAGGGATGATATGGGATACTTTCCATATGGATGGGATTTTGCTTTCTGAGATTGTTCTCTTTATAAGTATGGAGATGGGATAGGCAATGGCTTTAGCTGCAATTTGCAGGAATTCAGCAGGAAGACAATCAGCAGAAGGGGTGCAGGGCTTAAGTTTTAAGAGGAGGTTGCATATGAAGGATGTGGGTACTGGTTTTATATGAAAGGTAGGAGATGGAGTATTGGTGGTATCTAACTGGGAAGAGGTGACAGGTGGCAAAGTATTAGCTAGGGTTAGAATGGCTTTGGTATAGTAGTTATTAAAGGCATCTGGAATCTGGTTGGCATTATTATGGTTGAAGTCTGAGGGGGCAGGAGTTGTAGAGTGGCCTGGCTTAAGAAGATTGTTTATGCCAGACCAGAATCTTTGTGGTTTTTGTTGGTGGGTTTGTTGGAGGTGAAGGTAATATTCTTTTTTGTCTTGGAGAATTTGTTTTTTGGTGGCATTTCTTAATTGTTTGAAGTGGAGGTGATCTGATGTTTTTTTTGTGGCTCTCCATTTGGCCCAGATTTTATTTCTGAGGAGGATCTTTTGTTTGGTTAGTTTTGAGAGCCAGGGGGCGGTTTTGGTCCTTATTCAGGAAGTGTGATATGGGGCATGGAAATCTAGGATTTGAAGGAATCTGGTATTGAAATAGATCACTGCTTCATCAAGTTGAAGATGAAGCAAAGGTGACCAGTCACATGCTTTTAGTTCATTTTGGAAACTGACTGGGTTAAAGTGTTTTTTGGAACGGGAGGTTTTAAAAGTATTAGTGTTGGGCTATGAACTTTTTGTTTAATAATATAGGTTAGCATATGGTAACTAATGTCATCAGGAAGGGTTCCTGGTTTATAAGCATCAACATGGCTGTTGAGTAGTATCCAGTCAAGGGCGGATTCCTTACTGCTTGGCTTATGGATTCTAGTAGGAGTAGTTATTATTTGAGAGAAACCGTGAAGATTTATGTGATTGGTAGGATTAGGGGAATTACAGGTTGCCCAGTCTATATTAAAGTCGCCAAAGACAATGGTTTCCTGAGGTAGGTTTGTAGAGAGGTAGCTAAGAATATTTTCCAGAGTGCTGATATTATTTCCAGGGGGGAGATGTATACAAATTATATAGATAGATTTTGAATTGTTAATTTGGAATTTTATACTGAGGGTTTCAGCATTTGAATCTGAGGGTAGGGGCATATTGAGAGGTAAGATTTGGAGTTCAGATTTGTATAAAATGGCTACTCCTCCACCCTTTTTATTATTGCGGTCACATCTCAGGATATTATATCTGGGAGGGGTAATCTCCTGGTCCAGAGTTGAGGGCTTTAGCCATGTCTCTGTAATACAGAGAATATCAAATGAGTGCACATCTAAGAGTGCATGTAAGTGGGAAATTTTATTGTTGATGCTGCAGATGTTAAGGTGAGCTATCAAAAGGGAGTTAGATGATCTATTAGAGAGAGTGATAGTAGGAGGGGTTGGGTTGTGGTGGTTAGTGGGAATAACAGTATGAGGGCCAGGGTTTGGATGAACATCACCATCTAGTAGTGGGTGTTTTTGAGGAAGTTGAATAGCCTTAAGAAGTTTATAGTGATTGTTTAGGGTTTTTCTGATATGGAAGTAAGCCAAATGGGTACATCTATGATACTTAGGAAGTATATAGATAGAGGTGGAGGTTATGTTACTGTGGCTGAGTAAGTTTATATGGGAGATGGGTAGGGTTTGCTGGTAGGGGTGGTATTGTCCAGGAAGGTCAGCATGTTCAAAGAAGGTTAATGTATATGGTATAGTAAGACAAGCAAGAGTAGTAGTTAGGAGTAGTAGGTTTGTGTATGTATCCTTGTGTGAAGGGGTCATAGTGATGTGTAGATAAGGTGTTAGGGTATGTTGAGGGGAGAAGTGAGGTAAGTAAAGGGAGGATGGGGGAGGAAGAGGGTGTTGTAAGAGGCTAAGGAGTAGATACAAGTGGTGAGCAATAGAGTGAAATAAAGGTGAATGGTAAGAGAGGGGCTATATAAAGGTGAAATGGAAGGGGAGAGGCTGTATAATATTAATAAAAGTGCTGAAGAGATAGTACCTGATGAGGTAAATAATTATTAAGAACTTGTAGAGGTAGGGGGTGGGGCTAAGTAGAAGAGGTAAGGGATAGGGTGTTATATAGAGGGTGTGTGGTTACAGAAGTATAAAGTTAGGATCACTGGGGTGGGTGGGAATTGGGATAGGGTAGGGGAGTGGAATGAGCCCGTAGGGTGAACGGAGCGGGTCACAGCAGCTAAAAAGTTTACAGAGACAATCAGAGAGGATGCAATGCCTGAAGCAGAGAAAGTGGTCACAGGTAAGTAGATGGTGGTAAGGAAGTTAACAGGAGCAAAGGATGGTGGAGTGGGGAAGCTAAAAGAGAGAGAAAAATAGTATGAAGGAGGGAGAAGAGATGAGAAGGGGCGTGAGAGGTCCCAGGAAGTTTAGCAACTAGGAAAGGGGGTGGAAAAAGTGATAGGAATCAGGAAAAGATGAAGTAGAGGAAGGGTTGTAAGCCAAGGCTGGATTAGAGTGCCACCTAGTGGGTAGGGAGCAGATTGCAACTATCCATAAAAGTGTTAGATAGAGGTGGTACAGAGAAATGGAGCCAGGGGGAAGGTAAAAACGTACCAGGGGAAGACAAATAGGTGCAGGGACAGAGAGGAGTCTGGCTGCTGGCTTTCTGACTCAGTGGCTAGGGTTCATTCTAAGCTAGGTACAGTGTAAATATTAGGAAAAAAAATAATCAACCTGTGACTAATTACAGAGGTACAGTATGATTATTACAGATCAATTTAATGTCTAGGACCAGGGTGGAACATAATTCCTTGATCTTTAAGCAACAGGGAAAAAAGACTCCACAACAGCAGACGTTGGAGACCAGTCTTTAGGATGGTTGAAGGTAGTTAGAAGGGGTCCTTAGTGACTAGGCAGGTCCTTACATGCAGGATGGGAGCTAAAGAGTTCCTTGATCTTTAAGCAACAGGGAAAAAAGACTCCACAACAGCAGACGTTGGAGACCAGTCTTTAGGATGGTTGAAGGTAGTTAGAAGGGGTCCTTAGTGACTAGGCAGGTCCTTACGTGCAGGATGGGAGCTAAAGAGAATTAGATCCTATGATTTGGAGCCAGGGACGCGCAGCAGCCAGGGTGGGTAAAAGGATAATAAAAATCTTTATGATAAGTCTTCAGTGTACATAAAAATAGGATCCTGTTTGTCAGAGCCTATTACCATTAGTAATAGAACCATAGCAAATTTCATACATGCGAACCCGAACATTCAAGGAATTCAACTAGATACTGACCTTGAGTTAAAGATTCAACTATTTGCAGACAACATTTTATTGACTTTAAAAGAAGATAATAACACACTAAAAGAACTATGGAAAGCAACAAAACAGTTTAAGAAGATTTCCGGACTATCATTTAATGAAAATAAAACCAAAATATGAACAAAGAAGCATTAAATAGTGACTATCATAAATATCTATCTAGAAATGATACAATCAAATACTTAGGAGTTAAAATTACAAATGACATAGATACAACAGTACAAGTAAACTAGATTTGGGATAATATCGAAGAACTCACACAAAAATGGAATAAGCTATTTTCTACCATGGAGGAAAGACTATATATAATTAAAATGATTATATTCACAGAAATTCTGTATTTTATACAAGCTTGCTCGCTACCTCCACCTAAATCATATTTAAAACAATTTGAAGGGTAAATAACGAAATTCTTATGGTACCTTAAAAAACCTAGAGTTGCCCTAAGACATTATTTTGACAAATGGGAAAAAGTGGAATAGGTTTACCAGATTTAGAAGGATATATATATATATATATATATATATATATATATATATATATATATATATATATATATATATATATATATATAATCGTCAGCTTTAAAAACAGTTTATCTATGGTTAAACAAAGAATATACTTCCAAAATGAAACTAGTACATGAACAAAATCTGGTTAAAAAATACTCATGAAACATTAAATAAACATATGGAAATAGTACCGAATAGCTTACTTTGGTTATTGAAAAATATATAGCAACAGGAAACACAAAAATATAAATTCTAAATACATTAACAATACCCTAAAGTCTTTCATGCACTTTGTAAACAAAAATCTGGATATAAAAGCATGGTCTTTCTTCATATTCCCAATAGCATATATACAAAATAATATTATAACTCAGGATTCAGTAGCAGTTAAACTAGTAAGAATGGTCTAATTTACTGGCATCAGTTGATAAACACTAATAAAGTGCTAATGATAGAGCAAATTATTAGTGAGTTCAACCTTGAAAATAACATGTGGTTAACACTGCAGGGATTAAGAGAAACAGTTTTAAACCAACAGGCAATAATGCAGAAGTCTGTTAGGGAAAAGGTTTCTAAGTTCATAGAGCAGTTAATAATGCTGATGGAATTTCCCACAAATGAGAAAGGAATTTTATCAGTATTGTACAAATTAGTTAAAGAAACAAGAGTTCATAATAAACAAAATATATGGAAATACTATGAAACAATTAATGGTAAAATGCTAGATGATAAAGATAAGAAACTAATTCTTATATCTCCAAAGCTAACATCCTTATCACTATATGGCAACTTTTCACATGGCAATTTATACATAGAACATACTTAACACCACACAAATTAGAACTAATATATAATAAAGGAAATAGATGTTGGAGGTGTAAATCACAATCAATAGCCAATTGGCAACACATGTTCTATGAATGCCAATAACTTAATATTGGGAAAGCATTAATTATTTTTTACAGGCACTGTTCACTGATAATTTCCAACTTACAAAATCTCTAGTGTTGTTGTGTTCCAAGGCAAAAATATGTAATTTTGTGGACTCTCCTTGCTATTATAAGAAAAATATTACACAGAACTGGAAAGTTGTAACTCCTTCCAATTTTAAAAAATTCAAGAACATGGTCTTATCAGTCTCACATTTGGAATTGAAAACAATCAAGGAAAGAACATAATGACCTACTTCCGTAAGCATAGCCTGGCAGAGAGTAAATCAAGTATAAACACCCTATGTAAATAGTTGGTTTTGTAATGTTTGTTTATGGAATTGTTTTTCCACTTTAAGCTTTGACTATGTAAATATTTATTTGATATACATACTGTATATATGTTTATGTTTCTGAAAATCAATAAAAATGTATTCATTAAAAATAGACTACCTTATTCCCCTTTTTAGCCTTGAGTTATAGCTAGAACTGTCTAACTATATGTGCCTCTAATATTTAATGCTGCAGTCATTGGGGACCTCCTTATTTCATTTAGTGGTATTGGTAAATTGACTTTCAATGCTATCAATTTTGATATATTTAGGTAGGCTCAAAAAGGTAGCAGCAGATTATATTCTCAGACACAAAAACAATTGTGCATCATGGAGCCATATTTCCATTGAAACACACTTGGATATATTTACCACCTTTAGGGGACTGGTTCTCATATTTTCTGCTACTACATACTCCCTGCAGACATCAAGATGTTCTATATGCTTCTTTTCACCCATATGTACAACTAAATCACTTATGGCTGCAGGCCTTTGGCAGCACCAACATACATGTCATGGACATTTGCATAGGACCACAAAAGTACAGTTTGCCATGACCAGTGCTGTACTCAGAAACAAATTCATTACAACTTCCACAGTCCAAGTCAATACTGGATGTGTAATGCTCAGTGTTTGACATATACATAAATATACATGCAGTGTCATAGAGCAACATCATCTATACACTTAGTAACACAGACAATCTGTTTAGCAAGTCTGGACATTGTCTCCTGACTCTTGTTGTTTTAGCCACACACCGACAATTGATTTCAATAATTTTTGCCATGTATTGCACCCTTTCATGAACACGCTGGGCCACAGTTTCAATTTGTTGAGCATAACTGGTTAACACTGGCAGCTCATTGATAACTGCGTCATGGAATTCATGGTGGTCAGTATGCCATATCCCACAGCAAATGTGCCAGAGGGTATGAGATCAACAGCATTTTCAAGAGAATATGTTATAAGTGGTATACTTCTTCAGTTGGATAAAGTCATAACAAACCTGAGTACTTTTATGTAGATGATGTCTCTCATTTAATTATCGTGTTTTCACTATAGTCAGGAAAGCATTCTATCTGGCCCACCAAAGAAGTCATTTAGATTCTTCCCTTATTAGACTCATCATCAGATACAATGTCCCCACTGGTATGTACAAATCTAGACATATATCTTGTACTCCAATAATTTTAACCAAAAAAAGTTAAAGACTTTAAGTCATTCAATAATTCAGCTAGATAAGCACACCTCTCCTTATACTCAGTAGGCTATTGTCTACTCTGAGTTGAATTGTGTCTCAGTTTTGAGTCATGAAAAATCCAGTCCTACTTGACCTCCCATTCTTCACAAAACCAGTACTAGGGATCAATATTTATGCCAGAATAAACAAGACTCACTACAAGGGATGGGTTCCTAACTCAACGTATCCCCAGCCTGCGGAATAAGTTATCACTACAGGTCAACTGGCACACGACTTTTTCTGCACTTAAGGCCAGTCTTGATGATTGGAAGAGGTGACACAAATTTTTACCAGGGTTATCATGTGGTCCTGCTTGATTTGGAAAGTAAGCAATATTAAGTGCTTGTAAAGAGAGTCAAGATGGCTAAAGCATGCCTGCTTAAAGGTGTATATAGCTATGCATCAGATGTTCCCTGTCATTGCTTGCCTAGTATTGTTCCTATGTTCCTATCAACAGGCCTGTCAAGTGATGCACACTGATTTAGTGCCATGGAGTCATGTATGTTTCGGTCATTGCAGCATCAGCAGCCTTAACTATCTGCTACCATATGCCAAAGTGCATGGCTTTAACAAGGTCTTTCCTACTACCATGTTAGTTTCCCATCCTTTCCAAATGCAATCATTCCCTGTGGGTTATTTTTCATCCCTTGCATCCACTCTAATTCTAACATCATTCTCATGTTAACCTCATGTTCTTCGTTTATCCCACAAGTGTCCACCCTGTGTAATATATGATATCCTTTTGTATCTGTATCAGTGATAGTTATGTCTATAATTACGCCTGCTAACTCACTTTCCCTCAGTACAACATCCTTTGATATACTGTGTAACATAAGCTGCATTTGGCTGTAATGTCACATGCTACATACCACTGTCATATATGTGGCAGTTGTGGATAAACACATCATTATGCAATGACATTTTAGCTATGGCTATGCTGATGTGTACCCAAAGAGCAGGTTAAGCAGTTACATTTCTTTACATTCTCCTTCAGTGAATTACTTTTTATCCATTTTTAATGTGCATGTATGCAAATGTGAAGTTCAGACAGACTTGTAAACGTGATCTGACAATACTGTTTAGCACCATTGGCCTACTAAAGTATGGTGTGGTACCAAATATGACTGAATTTTTTTGCAGTTTGAGTAGTCCTGCAGTTCTAAAAGTGTTGACTGTGACTTATGGAGGCCCACAGTGGGGATGCCTGATGAGCATCAACAATATGTACAACTACCTCCTCCTGAGATTATTTAGCTCACTTTTGAAAATTTCACATTGAGTTCATTTGACATGCTTAACATATATTTTTCCATTTCCTCTCTGACATGGTAGTATACACATGGGATCACTCCAGTGGCTCTACCTGATTATATAAATAAGCTTGCGTGCATATTTATAGGTTCATAGGTGGTTACTAGGCTATTAGCCAAACAGCCATTTTAGGCCTAGCCAAGCTTATCCCAAATTTACCAAAATATTACTGACGTGTCAATGTCCCAAAAAATTTTACAAGTTATGATGTAGGTTTAAACACATCAAGTGTTCGAAGGTTTCCCTTGCCCATTAGAGACATAGGTGCTAAACCAGGGGTTCATAGGTTCATAGGTAGGTACTAGGCTATCTGCCCGAGGGCATTTATAAGCCTAGCCAGAGTGTGTCAGCTTTCACTGCCCCATTGATTAATTAACTGAACCTCTGTTAAGCAGAGCCAATGAAGTGATCCCAGGGGTGTACTTTCTGTTACCCATCCACTCGTATAGGTTCATGGGTAGGTAAAATTTCAATTTCCCATCCATTGGTCCAGGTTAAATTTGAATATGATTAGGGCTGAGCTTTGTTTCACATGGGTGGGAAGCCTTTCCCCAGAGAAGAGGTAATCTTTGAGATACATAACTGTACCTCTAACATGTCCTGGTTATGTTGCAGATGAGGTTTAGGTTCTTAGAACTGGTATTTCTGTTGCTATTTGTTTTGTGAATGTAGAACAAATCCATCAGTGTGGGATCAAAGAATGCCTAGTAGAGTAAACCGTGCAACAGTCTGTAGGAGACCGAGGACAGGATAGGGCTTTGAGACAAGTCTGCATAGGACTTGTTGTTTACTCCCTGCATTCCTTTTGTGCGGAACCGCTGATATCTCTCAAGCAGTTTTAAGTGCCTAGTCAGGTACATGCTGATTGGGTGCACTGTATTTAATGACTGGTCTGATAGGAGCCAAGTACAGTGAAGCAGTGACCTTCTTGGACTGGGATACTATGCCCTTACTTATAAGCTGTGCAAATAGAATGATTTTCTCACCACAGCAGACATGGTGATGAAAGGCCAGGTTACTTTCAATATGCATTCCCAGATCCCTGACCACTGGATTTAGTTTCAGGGGTGCATTGTGGTAATATCTAGGGGTGTATGATGCACAGATGTACAGCATAATCTACTACTGACTGGATATTGGCTGACTTCCAGCATCATATTAACTATGTTATATGTTTTATAAATGTGTTTGAATCCATTGGATCTGTTAGAGCCACAGTGGTAGTTAGAAATTAATATGTCAGCAGCTGTAATGTCCAGAGCTGTACTGAACAAGTGGCTAATCTCCTTGTACCTTTCAGAATATAAGTCTCAATCCACTTGTAGTCTGATAAAAGTTGTTTATTGTGTATTAATGAAATTAACAGCATACAGCAGAGGTAGATATAGTAATACAATTGGAATTATTAAGTAATCCAAAAGATCCAGACTAGTCTTGCATTACTGAAACTGTCTCAAAATACAGAGATGATCAAATGAATCAGACTGTAATTTGTGTAACTGAAGACTGTAAACTGAATATTCAGACATCTGTAGCTCTGATGACTAAAATGAGCTGTTCAGCGCTGAAGTCAGAGCTGTTTTTTTGTAATTTCTGCCAAGTCCTAATGTCTGCACTTCTGAAACTGAGTTCTGGACAATTGAACTGACTTCGGAACTCAACTGCTGAGCATCTGAACTAACTTCTGTCTTGAAAGAATTCATCTTAATACTAAAATCTTGCAGATCTCCTTCCCAGTTTTACACTCCTCCTTAACCTTGTACCATCCAAATAAGATTCTACTGCAGTTGCCTGTCTCCAATCTGTCTGTTTTGTAACAAAATGCCCCCCAAATTCTGTTAGCATGTCTCATCCTTATGAGTGCTTTGGCTTGAAAGTTATTTTACTGAGCTCATTAATATATTTTATGGAAACATTCCTTTCTTTTGAAACTGCACTTATCGAAAATGCTTGTAAAATGTGAAAAATGAAATGAAGATGTAGGCCTACATTATTCTAGCTGCATTTCTAGGCCTATGCAAAGGCACTACTGTATTATTCTGACAAGCTTCTATTCATGTGAGCCCTTATCTTACAGTGTTCAATGACTAAGCATGTTAGATGTCACACATTGTAATAAGTACATATATTGCTGTGTGGCTAGAACTGAAAATACTGCATGAACTTCTTGCAAGGACCAGTTTTGCCTGTGTTTCCTCTTTTTTCTTTTCTCTCACCCAGTTGACCATCAAGTGACCCCACTGTCTCTCCTCAATCACTGGGACTACCTATCCCTCCTTTCTCCCCCAGATTAGGACCTGAGAGGAGATCAAGACAAGGCATCACACTACTGCTGAGGAATATTTTGACCTATTAATTTCCACGCCCTTGCAGGCACCCAGTTTCACTCTGAAGTATTTGTCAACCTGGGATAACATGATTGACAGGTCACACTCCTTTGCCAGAGATGATCTACACCTGTCGTTGCTAGCCTTTTGAATGCTGGCTAAGACATTAGCCACCCCCAAAGTGCCTTTTTTAGGCAGTGCCAAACCAACAGACCTACCAAAATAACAAATTATTATATTGCTCAATGCTAGGAGCCTTAACAAGAAACTGCCCTCTCTGGAAGCTCTCCTCACCCTGAAGAATGCTGAC
The DNA here is from genome assembly GCF_019279795.1 of Protopterus annectens. Classification (NCBI taxonomy): domain Eukaryota; kingdom Metazoa; phylum Chordata; order Ceratodontiformes; family Protopteridae; genus Protopterus; species Protopterus annectens. The sequence continues at coordinate 1,400,310,501 of NC_056729.1, forward strand.
GACTGTGCAGTTACAGAGATGTGGTTCAAGGCCGTGGTGCAAGGCTATAATGCCTTTCACACATTCAGACCACCCTCTAAAAAGGAAAAAAAATAAAATGAGGAGATGTTTTCATTTGCATAAACAACAACCACACCTCTAAATTGGTCAAGCAGAATGACTTGCTTGAGCTACTCCATGTCCAGCTGACCACAGGCAAAATCCCCCACCATATTATTGTTAGCTACAGGTCCCCAACCATGAACCATGAAAACCATTCCCCATGTCTGAGGTAACTAGAATCATTTACCATTCAGTCCAGTATACTACTCATGGGTGATTTTAACTACTCCTTTGTAAACTGTGAAACATATACGACCACTAACATGCAGGCTCAGAGATTCCTGGACTTTGTCAAAACAAATGCTCTGGGGCAGCTGGTCTGTACCACTAGGGGATCAAATATCCTTGACATAGTACTCAAAAATGTGGGGGAGCATTGCACTCCCCCAGTGTAATGTCCTCATTGGTAAGATCTTATCATAAACTTGCTCAACTTCTTTGAAACTGTCACCAAAGCCATAGACGAGGGTAAGACAGTGCACACCACCTAGCTTGACCTAGCCAAAGCCTTTGACACTATTCCCCACTCGGGCATAATAGATAAACTCTCCCAGCTAGGCATCAACGCATATGTTACCAGATGGGTAGCTAACAGGCTCACTGGTAAAACTCACTCAGTCAAAGTAGGGGAAGCCACCTCTAGTAGTAGATCCGTAATGAGCGGTGTACCAAAAGGATTGGTCTTGGGTCCTCTACTGTTTGGGATATACTGTTCTGAGGTGCAAGACAAAACCAGTGGTCTGTGGATGACCAAGTTTGCAGATGACTGCAAGCTGGGCACTGTCTAAAATTCCCCTAATGATGTGAACATCCTCCAAGAGGGCCTTACCCAAACTAATGACTGGTGCAGAAGCATGGCCTCAAACTGAATGACAAGAAATGCATCATTATCCCCTTTGGGGAAAATGTCATCCCCACTAATTATCACATTAATAACAATGTACTAAGCATGCAATCAGTCAGGAGGAACTTGGGCACCTAAGTTGATAGCAACCTGACTTTTGACCACCACATTGCCTCCATTGTACGGAAGGCTTACTACATGGCCCACATCATAAATAAGGGTATTTCATCCAGGAACAAGGAGGTCATAACATCCCTGTACTCCTCCCTTATCAGACCCATTATCGAGTTCAATGCCCCCTTTGGCATGTACCTTGCCAAGCATATGCAGCAGTTGGAGAGACCACAGAGGTTCCTGACCAGGGAACTCCAGGGTCTCAAACACCTATCCTGTACAGATAGGCTAAAAGTCCTGTCCTTCTACTCAGTCTCATACAGACTGCTCAGAGGTGACCTGTTCCTGGCATACAAGGCCATTTCAGACTCAGCCTTGATGGAGTTGTTGCATATCCGTAAGACAAACTCCACTCATGCAACCTGCACGCAAGGCCTTAACCTGGTCTTTGACATTAATAGAACTTGTTGGCGGGATATATTTGTGTCCCAAAGACTCCCCCATCTGTGGAATAGACTCCCTCTCCATGTCAAGCAGAGTACCTCTCTAGCTCTCTTTAAGAGGAACCTGGATGACTGGATGGGAAACAGAAATATACCCCCTGGGATCCCTCCTGTGTCCCTGCTGGACAAGGGAAACAGGTGCTGACTTTGAAGGAACATGGGTGAAATTCTTTGCTAGGCTTATAAGGGCCTGTGGGCCAATAGCCTACTATCATCCCATGAACCTATAAATCTGTCTCCTTTGAAAGAAATGTAACGGTAGAACGCACATTAATCCCTAAATCCCTAAAGAATTTTTATAAGGCAAATTACCTTATTTTAATAGATAGCATAGGTAAATTTAAGCTCCCCCAACCCTAAAAACATGGAGGCCTATGCAGAAGTATAAGTGAATGGTGTGTACATCCACTTAAACAACTACATAAAAACTACAGTACCTGATCAACCTAAACACAGGTCAAGTTGGAAAAATAAGCCACCGAGGAAGAAATTCATGTCTGGAAATAATTGGGAGTATGCACAACAGCAAACAAAATTCTCTCATTAGTCTCTATAGACAAATCAGGGGACCGGTTAAGTCTTCAAAAGTTAAATATGAGACTAAAATAGCCTCCCAAGCAAAGGATAGACACAAAACATTTTTAGCTATGTCAAAATCTTAAGAGAAACACTCAACAATATACTGAGTTGGCTGTAGATGGCACTATCAATACCCAGCCAAAAGAAATAGCAAATGTGCTGGCCGATAAATTCAGCTTAGATTTCACCCTCTCATCACCTCTTTTCACACCACATGAAATACCCACTACCATTCATTTGCCTGTTATCACAAAAGAACAGTTTACTGCACTCTCTAAAGCTATAAACACAGCATCAGTGGGTTCTGAGGGAACCCAGGGTACCTATTAAATAGATTGAAACATGACCTAACAGACCCTCTTGGATCTCTATTTAACCACAGTCTCCAGACAGGCTTTGTCTCAGTAGAGGGTAGAACAACAACAGTCATTACTGCACAAAGAGGAGCATCAACTGACCCAGGAAACTACCAACCCACAAGACTGACTTGCCTAATATGTAAGGCTTGAGAAAGGATAATCATGGACCTGATTAGCAATGACACAGGAAATTTCCAAACACCAGACAAAATACAGTTTGGCTTCGTCAAGGGCAGGTCCTGTCTGCTCAGTCTGGTGGACTTCCTTGAGAAGGTCACCATAGCCGTGGATGAGAGTATGACAGTACATACGAACTACCTTAACCTGGCCAAGGCATTTAACACAATACCATACTCGGTTATTATAGATAAACTCACAAAACTTTGCATAAACCTCTACTTCACCAGATGGATAACCAAATCGCTCATGGATAGGACACATGTTGCTAAAGTGGGAGATTCTACATCTAGCAAGAGGCCTATCACCAGTGGAATACTACAGGGCTCAGTGCTGGGTCCCCTCCCATTTGAGATATACTTCTCAGATGTCAAAGCAAATATACATGGCTTTTGGCTGACCAAGTTTGCTAATGATTGCAAGTGGGGGGGGGGGGGGGGCAATCACTGACTTCCCAAATGATATCGATATCCTACAGAAAGTTCTGATACAGACTAATGATTGATATCAGAGACATAGCCTCAGACTAAATGCAGATAACTGCATAATAATACCCTTTGGGAAATCAAATAACCCCACAAATTACAACATTGATAGCACTCCCCCTAAGAGTGGACCCAATGGTGAGAGATCTGGGTACTCAGATAGACAGTAATCTGAACTTTGATCACCATGTATCCACGGTGGTGAGGAGAGACTTCTATGTGGCTCAGCTTATGAGTAAGGGAATGGCGTCCAGATCTAAGGATGTCATAGTACCTCTGTAGTCAGCCCTCATCAGACCAATAATGGAGTACAATGCATCCTTTGGTATGTACATCACAAGGCACCTGCAACAGTTGGAGTGTCCTCAGAGGTTTCTCACCAACAAAAATACAGGATATGACCAACATGTCATTTGGGGACCAATTAAAAGCTCTGCACATGCACCTATTTGAAAACATTCTGTGTTTCGTATTTTTTTACATTTCTTACCCAACAAATGTTTAACAGTTTCAAAGAGTTTCAATATTATACTTTTAATAGGTTGGTATTGCAGAACTGTATTCTTTGATAAATAAATTGGTGAAAAACAATAGATAGTTATATGTGTGTGCTGACAGAAAGATGACACAAGTATGGGTCTATTACTGAGCAATGTTCAGCATATATATATATATATATATATATATATATATATATATATATATATATATCTGTGTGTGTGTATGTGTGTGTGTGTGTGTGTATATATATATATATATATATATATATATATATATATATATATATATATATATATATATATATATGTGTGTGTGTGTGTGTGTGTGTGTGTGTGTGTGTGTGTGTATATATATATATATATATATATATATATATATATATATATATATATATATATATATATATATATATATGGGTCTACTTCACATCACCTAAATCTCACCTAATTTTCAAAATACTGAAAACTCATTTGACTGAATCTTATTTCACCGAAAGCTTACACTGCTAAATTTCAAAAGACTAACCCTCGGATTCTGCATGCCTTGCATGGCGTGCAGGATTAGTGCAGGAGCTCTAGCAGGCAATATGTCTGTCGTGCGATCCAGGAACAGCCTGCAGGGGCTTGCATGAGCGCTCCTGCATTAGTCCTGCATGGACTAAGCCCCTTTATGTAAATCACCCCATTTGCAGGAGAAATCCATGCAAATGAGGTAAATGTGTGATTCAGGAGGCTTGAAACTGGCCGTGCAGGACTAGTGCAATCTGCAGAAATGTACTTGGTTAGTAACCAAGTACATTTCAGCAAAATCCAAAATGGAGCTGTGACAGCTCCAAATAAAGGCTGCATATCAGTCAGGAAGCATGCCAATGGCACAGTATAAGGCCATTGGCATTGCAAACAGCATAAAAAATAAAAAAAATCAACTTTTATTTTTTTTAGCCGATCTTGGCTGTTTAAGCGTAGGGCAGTGGTGTGAAAACGGGATCGGGGGGAAAATAATAAAATAAACCTAAAATAAGCATTATAAGCACAATATGAAGACAAGATGATCAATTTCAACAATTGGCTTAAGTACTGGTGTCATTCAAAGGGGATCCAATGCCTGTCAGCTTGGGATGATATGCTCAACAAGCCACGATGCTTCGCTAGGGACGGCTTGCACCTGTCACCCCTGGGCTTTCGGATATTGGCAAAGGCTCTTGCTACCCCATAGTGCCTTTTTAGGCAAGGCTCAAAAGACAAACCCACCTCCATAGGTATCACAAGGGATAAGAAACTAAGAGTAATGCTACTCAACGCCAGAAGTCTAAACCTCAAGATGCCTTTTCGAAACTCTCCTTAGCATGGAGAACATCGATATCTGTGCAGTAACAGAAACCTGGGAGAGCACCCCAGCACTACCAAGTTATACCTCATACCATGCTTTTCGGCCCCAAAACTTGGACCGAACCACAAAAGGAGGGGGAGTATCGATATTCATCAAAGATACCCACACCTCCAGGTTGGTGGCAAAGCACGAAGCATCAGAGACTATCCATGTGCAACTAACAGTGGGTAAAACTGCCTTCCAGTTTATAGCCTGCTACAGACCACCCTCCCAAACCCAGGAACCTCACCCGGCCTTCCTGAGAACAGTGGAAAATATGAAGGTCTCTCCAAACACCATTATATTGGGCGACTTCAACTACCCAAACATAGACTGGGAGCATTACTCTAGCTCCAACACCCTAGCCCAAAGGTTCCTAGAATTTATAAACTCAAATGCTATGGAACAACTTGTTACCACTCCCACAAGAGGGGAAAACATACTGGACCTGATCATCACCAACATGGGTACTCTATGCTCCAGACCAGAAGTGTATCCCTAACTGGTAAGATCAGACCATAAACTAATCTCACTGGATATTCACATCCCGACCCCACCCCCTGCCCAGAAAACCACAGTGAAAAACTTCTCTAAAGCAAATTTTACACTCCTCAAAACTGAGGTGGAATCCTTCAAAGCCCCCGGGCCTGTGGAAAATACGGCCCAGACCGCAGAATCCTTTATAAACGCATTCTATGAACACCTTCAGGAATGCATGGATCATGGATCCCAAATAAAACCAAGACCCAATCCTCCAAAGGCAGACGTCCTGTCTGGTGGACCCCAGCCATAAACAAACTATACAATAGAAGGAGGAAGCTACTAAATGATAAAGCAAAATCCCAAAAAGGGAAGGCATCACTGATCAGTATTAGCAAAAAACTACGGGCACACATAAAATTGTCTAAGGCCATCTTTGAGAGAAAAATTGCACAGGACACTAAGGATAATCATAAGGCTTTCTTTAGTTATGTTAGGAACCTGGGTGGTAATTCCCAGATATGCTCAGAATTAGTCCAAAATGACAAAAATACACGAACCCACAGACATTGCCAACATCCTAGCTGACAGGTTCAGCGCAAACTTCTCCCCCCCCACCAAAAGGGCAAATATCTATCCCAGCAGAGTGCTGCCCCCCTGACATCTCAGATGCTCAGCTAAGAGCCGCCCTCTCCAAAGCAAAAAACACAGCATCAATGGGACCAGATGGTGTCCCGGGCTGCATCCTACATGAACTCAAAGAAGAGCTAAACCCAAACATAAAACTACTGTTCAATCTCAGCCTTACTACAGGATATGTGCCCAAAGAGTGGCGTGCAGCAACAGTGGTCCCTCTCCATAAAGGTGGTGCCTCAACGGATCCTGGAAACTATCGCCCCATAAGCCTGACTAGCTTGGTCTGCAAAGCTATGGAAAGGATCATCATGGACCTCATAAATAAAGATATTGGGGACCTACAAACACTGGATCCTACCCAGTTCGGCTTTGTTAAGGGCAGATCCTGCCTCTTAAACCTGGTTGATTTCTTTGAAACAGTCACCAAGGCCATTAACGAGGGAAGGTGGTCCACACAGCCTACCTGGACCTCGCAAAAGCCTTCGATACAATACCCCACTCGGGCATTATAGATAAGCTCACCAGCTTAAATATAAACCCCTATGTCACTAGATGGATTGCAAACTGGCTCAAGGACAGAACCCACATGGTTAGAATTGCTGGAGCCATGTCAGACTCCAAACCAGTTACAAGTGGTGTCCCACAAGGCTCAGTCCTGGGACCTCTCTTGTTCGGTATATATTTCTCGGAGGTACAGGCCAACACCAGATGACTGCAAACTGGGCGCCATAATCGACTCTCCAGCCGACACAAGCATCCTCCAAAAGGGCCTCATAAAAACAGACAACTGGTGCCAGAGCCATGGCCTCAAGCTAAATGCCAGAAAGTGTATAGTCATCTCCTTTGGCAAAAACAAAGTGCCCACAAATTACCACATAGGTGGAAATCCATTAAGTACAGAACAAGTAATTAGGGACCTGGGGACCCAAGTTGATAGCAATCTCTCATTTGACAACCACGTGGCCAAAGTGGTTAGAAAAACATTTTATATAGCCCACCTAATCATGAAGGATTCACATCTAGATCAGGGAGGTCATCGTGCCTCTTTACTCATCCCTCATCAGGCCCATAATTGAGTACAATGCCCCTTTTGGGATGTACCTTACCAGACACCTGCAGCAACTGGAAAGACCCCAAAAGTACCTCACCAAGAGGATCAAAGGGCTCAAACAGATGCCATATGCTGCCCGGTTAAAGAAACTCCAGCTCTACTCAGTGGCATACCGCCTGTTCAGAGGCGATCTGTGCCTGACGTATAAAGCCATGTCCAACCGGAATTAATGGACATGCTGCACCTCAGAAAATCCAAATCCCATCGAGCTACGCGCTCAACAGACTTGAACCTCAGCACTGAAATAAATAGGAAATGCTGGAGGGACAGATTCATAACCCAGAGGCTCCCTTCACTCTGGAATAAAATCCCAGTCCAGGTTAGGCAGAGTCCCTCATTGACTCTCTTCAAGAGGAATCTTGATGAGTGGATGGGAGATCGTAGGTTTACCCCGGGTATCACTTCTGTGTCACTGTTAGATAGAGGCACAGTATACTAACCTCGAAAAAGGGCATAGCAAAATAAATTTAAAATGGGTGGCGAAAGCCAAACACATTCTGGCTAGGCTTATAAATGCCCTAGGGCAGATAGCCTAGTATGAACCTATGAACCTATGAACCTATAACTAAAATCACTATTCTGCCATGAAAGTCAATGGCAGGCTGAAGACAACAAGGCCAGTGAGTAGTGGTTGCTAAGGGGGGAGGCTCAGTGTGAGACATGTAACTATGGATTAACAGGCAATCCTATGCAAATGAAGGGAATGATAGTGAATCCCAGTTTTCCCCAGTATGTTAGTCAGGTCCCAACAGTGTAAGAGTAGGAATAGCTTGGTGCAAACCTAGGAGTTAGCTGACATCATGGGTGTGTGTGTGTCAGGCATAGTGTAAGTGGATTTGAGCCCTGTGGCTCAGGTTTGCCCCTAGCTAAGCACAGCTAAGCAAAGGGTGTGTGTCTGACTCTGCCTAGCACTCTTTACATTGCCTAAGCGGGTGTGCACTCCGTGCAATGGGTTTTAAAGGTTTAAAACAAAAGTTAAACCAGGAAATAGCAGCTCTCTGCACATTTGAGCACTGTGTTTGCACGGCACACCCCTGAGCTTAAACAGGAATGCAATGGGAACGGAAAACAGCAGTAGGAAGGTAATCTAGGAGAACTAGTATAGCTGGCAGGTGAAATGCATCAGAATTAGCCAATTACACAGGCAGCAGACCATCCCAGCCCAGAACACTACTATAAACTATGCAAACACCTTCCCCTCTGTTTTTTCCCACACTGTACATCACCAGTGTAAACAAGCGAGGAACTTTTAACAATCAAAACGACAAAATGATAGGGGCCGCAATAGCTATCATACAACTTGTGGAAGAAGCTGAGGGTGGTGAGGATGTGAATGCTGTCGACCAACCCACAGTGAGGAGACGGAGAAGGTGGCGCGCTATAGGGTGGACAGGGACCTCCTACAGCAAATTGAAATCATGGCGGATCTAGAAATCTTGAATAATTCAATCATTCATGATTTACAATATGAATCATTTAAGTATGAACATATCTGCATTTTGAGGAGTATTGATGAACAGATCCAAAATATTTATTCCCGCAAAGTTAAGAAGCATGAGAGGGATAGACATGACGTTGGTTGTAATGAATGAGTGTGACTATAATATGAAAATTAGGGCCAGTTTTGCCTCTGACACCTATAAGGAGGTATCCGTGAATGAGTACAAGGTTGCATACAACAGGATAGAGGGAAATGTAAATGACTTGTTCATTGACCAACAAATTTCAGTAGATGATTATAACTATTAAAATGTGATGCATACAAAAATTCCCCACATGTTTGGTTTGCCTAAGATACATAAAAATAAAGAACAACCACCAATGTGAGCAGTTGTTGATGGCCATGTTTCTATCACCCACCCCTTGGCCAAATATTTGAACACTAGATTAAAAAGTTTGGTTACCCACAAGCCACATGTTTGCTGTGATTTGTGAGAATTTGTACAAAAAATGAATGACCTTCCCTTTAAAGACACATACACTTTTATCACTGTTCATGTCAAGGACTTGTATTCGGTCATTCACCACAACTTAGGACTGGAATGGTTTGGTGAATTTTTGATGGATAAAAATATTCCACAGGACCAAATTAATGTTTATGTCATTTTATTGGAGATTGTACTAAAAATATATTATTAAATTTGGAGGTGACTTGTTCAAGCAGGCTTAGCCATGGGTGCAGCATGTGGGGGTCTTTTTGCCAACATTATGATGGATGATGCAATGGGAGAAAAAAGGTTTTATTTAACTCCCCTTTTTTGCATCATGTAGATTCTACACACACTTTTTGGATGATATTTTCATCCTGTGGGATGGTGAAGCTCACAACATTCCCCATTTTTTGTCGTATATTAATCAAATGACATAGTTTCTTGCATTCACCTATGAGACTAATGATGTGAAAATTGACAATAAATTGTAAAAGACATACACACCTCTAGGCTGGTCAGACAATGATACACAGGAAATACTCCGGGTGCGGTTAACAACTGACAAGACCCCCATTCAAATCATAGCTAGCTACAGGGCTCCAGCTCAGACTCAAGATGCCCACTCCATCTATCTGGACCTCTTCGAATTTATCAAGATTCAACCCTTTACCCTGATCCTGGGCGACTAACTATCCAACTATAGACTGGAAGAAATACTCATGCCAAAACACAAATGCCCAGAGATTTCTTGATTTTGTCAATGCAAATGCCTTGGACCAGTTGGTTGACACCCTTACAAGAGGTGAAAACATCTTGGACTTGGTATTAACCAACAAGTGTAACCACTGCAGCATCCCTACAGTGTCATCATCCCTGGTAAGATCCAACCACAAAGCAGTCACTTTTGAAGTCACCATCTTCCCCAACCCCCCACCCAGCTAGGGTCAAACAAATAAACTTCTCCAAAGCTGATTACAACCTCCTGAAGGAAGGTATAAACAGCTTCACAGCTTCACAGCCCCTCCCTCTCCACAGAAACTGACAAATATGTCCAAACTTACACCAAATATGAGCATTTATACAGCTGCATGGAATCAGAAGTACCAGACAGGATGGAATCATCTTCCTCAAGGAAGAGTAAACCTGTCTGGTGGTCATCTAAAATAAATAAACTCTATAATAAAAGGAAAAAATTGCTGTCCAGGACCAAGAAGGAGCACGTGTCTAATTGGAAGCAATCTCTCCTTAGCCTAAACAAGCAAATAAGAGCACTATTGACATCCTCCAAAGCACAAATAAGAGCACTAGCGACATCCTCCAAAGCACAAATAAGAGCACTAGTGACATCCTCCAAAGCACAAATAAGAGCACTAGCAACATCCTCCAAAGCACAAATAAGAGCACTAGTGACATCCTCCAAAGCACAAATAAGAGCACTAGTGACATCCTCCAAAGCACAAATAAGAGCACTAGTGACATCCTCCAAAGCACAAATAAGAGCACTAGCAACATCCTCCAAAGCACAAATAAGAGCACTAGTGACATCCTCCAAAGCACAAATAAGAGCACTAGTGACATCCTCCAAAGCACAAATAAGAGCACTAGTGAAATCCTCCAAAGCAAACTTTGAGTCCAAACTGGCAACATCTACTAAAGACAATCATAAGGCTTTTTTCACATATGTCTGCAATCTCAAGGGAAGCACGCAAATCTGCTCAGATCTGATGGTCAAGGACACCACCTACACAGTAGATATAGCCAACCTGCTGGCAGACAGGTTCAGTAAAAACTTCACTCCTCTGTCCCCCCATCAGTAAAACAGGACATTCCCAGTACCTGCCCCCATCCCCTTATCTCTAGGGAGCAAGTCATGACTGCCCTCTCAAAGACAATAAATACAGCCTCCATGGGACCCGATAACATCCCAGGCTACATCCTACATGAACTCAGGCAGGAACTTGCAACACCATTAGGCAACCTATTCAGCCAAGCCTGAATACCGGCTTCATCCCAATCGAGTGGAGGACAGCTACTGTCATCCCTTTGCACAAAGGTGGACTATCCACCAATCCAGGAAATTATAGATATTATTATCTGCAAGGCCATGTAGCAGATTATCATGGACCTCATTAACAAGGACATTGACAACCTCCAGACACTTGATCTGACACAGTTTCATTTTGTCAAGGGGAGGCCATGCCTGTTAAATTTGGTCAAATTCTTTGAGACAGTTACCAAGGCCAATGATGAGGGGAAGACAGTTCACACCACCTACTTTGACCTGGCCAAGGCCATCAATACTATTCTCCACTGATGGATAATAGATAAACTCTCTCAACTGGGCATCAGTCCATATGTTACCAGATCGGTAGCAAATTGGCTTACTGATAGAACCCACCTAGTCAAAATAGGGGAAGCCACCTCAAGTAGTAGACCTGTAACAAGCGGTGTATCCCAGGCGATCTTTCTTGGGGCCTCTGCAGTTTGGGATATACTTCTCAGATGTGCAGGCCAAATCTACTGGCAGATGACTGCAAGCTGGGTGCTGTCATCGATTCCCCTAGTGATGTGGACATCCTCCAAGAGGGTCTCACCCAAACAAATGACTGATGCCAGAAACATGGCCTCATACTGAATGCCAAAAAATGCATCATCATCCCTTTTGGGGAGAATGGCATCCCCACAAATTATCACATTGATAATAAGGCACTAAGAATGCAATCAGTCGTGAGGGACTTAGGAGCCCGGGTTGATAGCAAACTGACTTTTGACCAACATATTGCCTCCATTGTATGGAAAGCTTTCTACATGGCCCACCTCATTAGTAAGGGTATCTCATCCAGGGGCAAGGTGGTCATAACATCCCTATATTCTTCCCTTATAAGACCGATTATTGAATATAATGCCCCTTTTGGCATGTACCTCGCAAAGCACATGCAACAGCTGGAGAGACCACAGAGATTCCTCAGCCGGATAATCCAGACCCTCAAACATCTACCCTACACAGATAGGCTAAAAGCCCTGTCCCTCTACTCAGTCTCCTACAGACTCCTCAGAGGTGACCTCTATCTGGCATACAAAGCAATCTCAGACCCCACCCTGATGGGACTGCTGGATATCCGCAAGTCAAGCTCCACTCGAGTAACCCAAACACAAGACCTCAACCTGGTCTGTGATATCAATAGGACTTGTTGGTGGTACAGATTTGTGTCCCAGACACCCCCCCTTTTGTGGAATAGACTTCTCTCCACGTAAAGCAGAGTACCTCATTAAACCTTTTTAAGCTCAACCTGGATAACTGATCATCAGATAATAGACAGAAGTACCAGGATATGCTGATGGTTGGCTGCATGAGAAGGATACAAAGAAAATACATAGCCCCACCACATTCCAGTTACCTCCACCCATTCAGTTGCTTTCTGTAGCCCTCAATTTCTTTGAAGTAAATAGCTAATGTTGGTATAGGGGTATATTGACCCCTAATCAATCTGATGCTTAGGTGAGATTATATGCAACTGAGCAAGTTAGGAGTTAGTAATTCATCTGCAGATTAAGCATTTATTTTGATTCGTGAATTGGTTTTTACCCCTGGCCTTCACTACAGTTGTGATCTTAGAGTCTTATATCAAAGGGCATCTTGTTCAAAGTTGTTAGTATGGAGTTACAAAGACATAACCAAAAGTATTTTGACTCCACTAATCTTAATTTCCTGTTGGGGTTATGCTCTATAAAATTAGGTGTTTTCCTGCATTATGTACTATCTGTAACAAAAAAAAATTTTTCATGAAACTAGTGCTTCTATAGCCTAATTAAACATAATCATAGAAAGTCCTGGAGCATGTATAGGTTCATTGTATCATACTTTATCATGGATGATGTTCTTCCTGCACTGAATCACTGAAATTCTTCTTTTCAGCTAATGGCTGCATATGGAAGAAGGAGTGGACATTTTCTCTTAGTTACTTTTAATTTGCCAAGACTTGTATTTGGACATTTTCATTTCTTTTTTTTTTTTGTCAATGTCAAATCTTATTTATCTATTTGTTTGTGTAACCATATCAACAATGCAATACACCACAGCTAAAGCAATGTATTTGCTGCATGCTTCTATTTTGTCTTGGCATTTTATTAAATTGCTTACTGGTATGTGAAGCTTCATAGGTATGATATTTCTGCCTATTCTAAAATCTGGGCACTGCATGGAATATATGCGGAGTTTGCTGATGGAAGTTTGCCATTTGTGTACTTTTTATGCTGACTAAAGGGACAATTCTGCTGTCTGCATCCAGGCAAATACATTTGTAAGAACATGTTGGAAGAGAAGCAGATGTTTTTACTAAGTTGACTAATTAAATATCTTCTCTGGATGGAGAAACTTTACTGCATGGCATTATAACATACCACTTGGCATACTACTGAACTTGCATCAGTTTTTCCTTAGTAGATATTATATTTGATATTCCAAAACTATGTTCCACTTTCACAGTTTAACAATTAGGTTGGCAGGAGTGTGTCATATGACAGTCCATGAATAAATTATACTGGAACTCTTTGTCATGTGAGCAATTGAGGATTCGGTTGTCCAGGAAGGTTATCTTCGAAAACAGTGGCTCATTTAGCCTGGGAATGTAAATTTACATTATGAAAATGGAATGCTCACAGGAGTACTGGGATAGGTTATACCCTAAATGAATAACTCCAGAACACCAGTCTTGGTTGAACCCTACTTTATTTTTCAAGTATGCTATTTGGTACACCACAGAAGCTTAAATCCTTTCCTTTGGACTTCACTATCCTTGACCATCATGAGAATCCTCTTCACATCTTTTCATTCAAATACTTATGACTCTTCCTTGATCAAAAGCTAAACTTCTCACACTGCTTATCCTCTTCAGGAAGAAAACTATAGGAAAAGGAATGCACTTTTCCTTTAATTTCATCTGCCTGAAAAAATATGATTCCTTTCAAATTGTAGATAAAATTTGTAATGTTATATTCCACATACAAGAACAAAAGAAATACAAACAAATAATGCCTTCCAAACCAAATCCTGAAGGTAAATCCCTTTCCCATGGTTGGGGAATCAACTTAAAAAACTCTATGAAAAACTTCACCAGTCTAAAAGCTTATGGCTTACAAAAAAAAAAAAAATAGCAGTGTCCCTGTTGAAGTACCACACTCTCCAAAAGAATACAGTGGTGAAAAGATCCTTTGCAGTATCATACAACAGAAAGGTGGTTAAAAACAAAAGTAGAATTCTCAAAGCTGCTTCTTGTCTGAAGATATTTCTTTATTTGTAAATACTACTTTATATGCAGATGAGCGCTGTTTGGATAATGTGTTAAAGCTTTTAACTATATGCACTTATTTCAATTGTTCAGAGAGGGGGTGTTCTTCGAGATATGTCTGCCCTCAGTGGTGTTGCCACTGGTGAGGAATGGGTCACCACTGGGGGTGTGGTCTAGGACACTGCCTTGCCAAATAAGTTTCACCTGTTTCCAAAGACTGAACAGGTATGTGTCAATTGCATCTAAAGAAAGATTCCAAAATCTATTCAAATAATCTTAAACATAAGTGCAGTAAGCTGTAGTGGAAAGGCAATATAAAGTCCATTAAAAAAAAACTCATGCCTTAATCTATCACTTTCTACACTGTCTGCAAGATTCAAGAAACTCTGTGTAGGGTTCATGTAGAGCCTACATGGAGTGTTTCCATGCATATGAAGTTGTGTTTGTGGCAGTGCCCCGCAATGCATATTAATGAAGCAAAGCACACTTAAACAAGGCTTTGCAGCACAAATGTTTTTTTGTTTTTTTTTGCTGCAAAACATCTTTGGGAATCGGATAACATTTCCATATAAGGTTGCTGTCTGCAGCACGGCAATCATACCTCTCATCCTCTTACAGCAAGAAATCTGAACAAAGCTATAAATAACGGGGGGACAAAAACCCAAAAATAGAGGCAATTTTCAAATCTTCTTACAAACTTAAAAAGTTGATGGAATAACAGGTTTTGAATTAGCATAAATTTTCTGAAGGGTATGAAATTTGAATCTCAAATGTCTATTATTTTCTCAATTCAATCCTCAGTGATTTCCCAAAAACCCACAATTTTATGAGAAACAGATCAAAAATATGAAGCAAAAATCTGACCATTCTGCGAAAATATGTACAGTTGAGGGGTATGACGGCAATTGTTTTCCCTTGTTTGAAATTTGGCAGGGTCCCAAACACAGTTAAATTTAGTAATTCATTTCATATATTTTTATTGCTTTCATTTCTCTCTCTTTTTTATTTTTTTCACACGTTTACACGATGTTTAACTCTTTTGCGAATTCTGCATTTTTAATTTTTTGTTTTTCACATATTTGCATGGTGCTTAGCTCCTTTGTGTGACTGGACCACCCATGCATCAGACATGACCCACACAGCCAAAAATAGAAACAGGATGCATTCATTTAATACCACTGGCCATTGCACAGACCTGGTAAGTGAGGCTACATTGCGCTAACACCGTCAAGTTAACAGTCAATACTAATATAGGGGATATCATGTGATTAATCCTTTGGCAGTAGGTGGTAAGTCTAGGTCTTGAGTGCAAATGGTTCTGGGTTCTAATACAGGGCAATCAAAAATTTCTTTTACTGTGTTGATATTGCAGATAATACAAATGAAGTGCTACATTTGCAAGGGTTTTCTCAACCTTCATGTAGCAAGAGCTGTAAGTTTAGGACTACTGTACACCCGGTTCTGGGTTAGAAAACCATATATTCCATACACTTTTAATGTTCTTCCATGTCACGTCACATTTATTCTCAGTCGTAACACCTGATATAGTGTAGCTGATATTAATATTTTCATGTATGAGGGCCGAGACACTAATATTGTGTCAGTTATGTACCTATTCATTTATATGGGTATTGTGCATATATTATCAAAAATATGACTGTGGTTATAATGTGTACTATGTTCATGTAAGTATATTTCTGCAATCCCATTTGGATAATAGAGCTAGACAAGTGGCTGTATATCAAATATCCTTGGAATTGCATTGCTTTTTCTTTTTGTTTCTTTTTTTTTATTGCCCACTGTTATGCATCACTTACCATCATGCAAACAAATACACCCTGGCTTACCATGTTTGCGTGATGGTAAGGGGGGTGCAGCTTTTTCAAATGTAGCAGAAAACAGACATTGTGCACTCTCAGTTAGTGCAATAAGTGCAATTGGTGGGAAAGCATATATTTAAAGTGAAATAGGTGGGAAATGCTCATTATACATTGAGCTTGATCTTTAGTAGACATGGCTGGTGTTGAACAGGGTGTGCACTTCTGAGCACAATGTTGGGGTGTTCATGAGTCCAAAGTCTTTGTTGGCTCCTAGCTAAGGAGCATGGCCCACACCTTTTGCAGAAGGACTGTTCAGGTTCTCAGTATAACTCTGAAGAAGCCTGGACAATTTTGGCTAGGGCTTTGACCAGTGTGAAAGGTATATCACACACTGGTGAGCAACGTCATCATCATTATGATGATCTCTATACAAGGAAAAGGGATACCCTTGATCAGTGGATCAGGGAATGTAGAGCAGGGAACGCTCCACATATATGTAAGTATAAAATGCATTGACCAATTGTAAAAGTTATAGCTGAATATAGTTGACTGGTATTCATAAAGGCATTCTGTTTTGTTTTTCTTTTTCCATAGCAGCTGAAAAATGGCCTCAAAAGTGAGGTCTCATGGAGTACACCTGGCAAGGATGAGAGAAGCATGTGGTATGTATGCATAAAAAAGTATTGTTATTGTAGCTTTAACTGTTAAAGATGGGTTACTTGTTATTTCAGACAGCTTTATATAATTGAGCATGCATATCTCAGCTGTAAAAGAAAGTATGCATGCCTTACTCTGTAGCACAAAGCAACCATTTCACATTCTTAAATAATGGTGAGCATGGATGTATAAAGTGTAAAAAGAAAGTATGCATGCATTAGTCTGTAGTCCAAAAGAAAAGTACAGTATTACAGTAGTCAGCGGTTGTTGGTTCAAAGACAACACTACCCAGATATACAATAGTGTGTACAGTAGTATTATGTTTTTATCGTTATATACACAATACTGTTAGCTAATCATCATTATAGCAAGTTACTTTCAATACCTCTGGCATGAATGGCCTGCTGTCAGGTGTAAGCATGCATATGTGCAATATATGCACACACAACAGAAGGAGGAAGCTACTACATGATAGAGCAAAATCCCTAATAGGGAAGGCATCTCTGATCAGTACTAGCAAAAAATTATGATCCCTCATAAAATCCTCCAAGGCCAGCTTCGAGAGAAAAATTGCACAGGACACCAAAGACAATCATAAGGCTTTTTTCAGTTATGTTAGAAACCTGGGATGCAACTCCCAGACTTGTTCTGAGTTGATTCTAAACGACAAAAAATACACTGAACCCACAGACATCGCCAATATCCTGGCAGACAGATTCAGTGCAAACTTCTCCAACCCCTCCCCAAAAGAGCAAATATCTATCCTGGCAGAGGGCTGCCTCCCAAACATCTCAGATGCTCAGGTGAAGGCTGCCCTCTCCAAAGCAAAAACACTGCTTCCATGGGACCAGATGGCGTCCCAGGTTGTGTCCTACATGAACTACAAGAGGAACTAATCCCTCAAATAAAACAGCTATACAATCTCAGCCTCACTACAGGATATGTGCCCACAGAATGGCGTGCAGCAACAGTGGTCCCACTCCACAAATGTGGAGCCTCACGGACCCTGGAAACTATCACCCCATAAGCCTGACTAGCTTAGTCTGCAAGGCTATGGAGAGGATCATCATGGAGCTCATAAACAAAGACATTGGGGACCTACAGACACTAGATCCTACCCAGTTCGGCTTTGTCAAGGGCAGATCCTGCCTTTTGAACCTGGTTGACTTCTTTGAAACAGTCACCAAAGCCATAGATGAAGGGAAGGTAGTCCACACAGCCTATCTGGACCTTGCAAAGGCATTTGACACAATACCCCACTCGGGCATCATAGATAAGCTATCCAGCTTAAATATAAACCCCTATGTCACAAGATGGGTGCAAACTGGCTCAAAGACAGAACCCACAGAGTGAGAGTTGCTGGAGCCATGTCAGACTCGAAACCGGTCACAAGTGGCGTCCCACAGGGTTCTGTCCTGGGACCACTCTTGTTCGGTATATACTTTTCCGAGGTACAGGCAAGCGTGGGAGGACTATGGCTCACCAAGTTCAGAGCGACTGCAAACTGGGCCATAATCAACTCTCCAGCTGACACAAACATCCTTCAAAAAGGTCTCACAGAGACAGATAACTGGTGCCAGCGCCATGGTTTAAAGCTAAATGCCAAAAATGTATAGTCATACCCTTTGGCAAAAACAATGTGCCCACAAATTACCACATAGGCGGAAACCCATTAAGTACAGAGAAGTTATTAGGGACCTGGGGACCCAAGTTGATAGCAATCTCTCCTTTGAAAACCACATTGCCAAAGTGGTTAGAAAGACCTTCTACATAGCCCACATCATCACGAAAGGTTTCACATCTAGATCAAGAGAGGTAATTGTGCCCCTTTATTCATCCCTCATCAGGCCCATCATAGAATACAATGCCCCTTTTGGGATGTACCTTACCCGACACCTGCAGCAATTAGAAAGACCCCAAAAGTATTTCACCAAGAGGATCAAGGGTCTCAAACAGATGCCATATACTGCTCGGTTAAAAAAACTCCAGCTCTACTCAGTTGCATACCACCTACTTCGAGGCGATCTATGCCTGACATACAAAGCTATGTCAAATCCAGAATTAATGGACATGCTCCACCTCAGTAAATCTAAATCCCTTAGAGCCACATGCTCGATGGACTTGAACCTCAGCACAGAAATAAATAGAACTTGCTGGAGGGACAGGTTCATAACCCAGAGGCTCCCTTCGCTCTGGAACAGAATTCCAGTTCATGTGAGGCAGAGCACCTCACTGAATCTCTTCAAGAAGAATCTCGATAAGTGGATGGGGGAATCATAGGTTTGTCCCAGGGATTACTCCCGTGTCACTATTAGACAGAGGCACAGTAAACTAAACCTTAAAAAAGGGCACAGTATACTCAAATCAAGGGGTGGCGTAAGCCATACAGAATCGTGCTAGGCTTATAATTGCCCCAGGGCAGATAGCCTAGTATGAACCTATGAACCTATGAACATGAATGATTGCTGGCTGCAACCTGATCAGTACCACAGTTTCCATCTGTTAGTAAGTGGCTATTCTGCAAAGTAGTATAGAAATTTCTAAGGAGTTGATAGTGTTAAAAGTAAAACATAACAGAACATAGTGAAATAATTGTAAAAAGCTTTTGTATTTTAACTATGAAGTTAGTAATGTTTTCCTGTTTTTCTCTCACCCCACCCCTTTTCTTCTTTTTTATTGTTTAATTTGTTTTCATTTTGTTATGTATAATTTTGTATTTATTTGTTTTAACTTATTATTTCTAATTTTGTTTTTATTTGTTATTAATTTGTCTTCATTATTTTTGTTATTATGTTTAATTTTTATTTCTCTTTGTTCATCTATTTATTTTTTATGTGTCTAATTTTTTTCCATTTTTTGTTTTTATCTTATAATTGTATGTTAATTTTTTTTTTAATTACCACAGCAAGGTAGGCAGTTCCCAAGTGGCCCTCCTACTCTCACTCCACTGGCTACAGAACCAAGGCCCAGCATGTCTGGGCTACGGCCTGGCAGCACTCCCTCTGCTTCCCCTGCACTACCTGGGCCCTCAGGTAATTCTGCCCCAGAGGATAGACCTACGGTCCCCTCTGGAAGCAGTTGTTGAGGGGGTGCATTTATCACCCTGGAATAAGTTGCCAGGTATGGTAAGTAGGATTGTGCACCACGTATTGGACACATGGCACCTGCTCTCCATCGTGATGCAGAGTACCCATCAAAGATACACACATTGGGCAGTGCAGCCCCCGGCACAGTGAGGGGTGAGGACTTGATTCCCACTGTCACCCATCCTGATGTCCATGAGACATCGATTTCCCCACCCTCACCCCAACCATAGTTTTCAGCTCCCACTCTTGTGTCCTTCACCATCCCTGTATTTTATCTTGTATGTCTTGCCTGTCAGCAATTGCTTCCTCACCTTGCATCTTGCTTGCCCCAGGCAAACATGTCTATGTCCCTTCCCCAGCAGTCCTCTCTCACCAAAAAGAAGGGTACATGTCCCAAAAAAAAAAAAATCGTCCCATACATAGTCTGCATTTCACACACATGTCTACTTGACACACCTGATTCTGTCCAATTGGCTATACAACATGATTATGTTGTTATCACTTCTGTCTCTGCAGATGACAATCCAAATTCAGCTAATATTGTATACATCTGATCAGTTTTTACTGTTAAAGAAATGGATAGCTATAGTTCTTTTCTACACACTTCCTGCACATTCCTGCCCTCCCTTTGCTTTGTTTTCCCCCTGCTTGCTCCCCATTTCACCACTTTCCTATCTTCCCCATTTCTTTTCTTTAAAGAAAAAGTGTGTGATAGTGTGTGATGCACACCATCACTTAGCAATAGTAAAAGGCAGTAGTATCAGTAAACGTATGTAAAATTATCATACACACTTGCAAAATTCATGCCTACACCCCATTTTGAACCCAGTATCATCTGCTCCAATAACAATGTATTATCCCGTCCGGAGACAGTCAGTTCATTAGCAGGTGCATTTTATACAATCAGTGCTTGTTCCTTATATCAACAATGTCATATTTTCAACATTAACTGTGTATGAAGCATCATTGCAACTGTTGGCTACTCTCTTCTACCATAGTGTTCTGTGTTCCCACAGAGTTCTGCATGCATACTTTCCTTTTATAGTTGTGCGGTGTATGCTCTATTTTATAGTACTCTATTTATAGGCCTCAAACTCTTACAGCAATAAATATGGACAAAGTCATACATAACAGGGGGCCAAAGTCCAAAAAACTGGGATGACTCTTACACACTTGCTGTTACAAACTTAAGGTGATATAGTAAAAGGTTTTGCACTTGCATGACTTTCCTGAAGGGTCTGAGGTCTGAATCGCATATGCCTGACATTATTTAGTGATATCAGTCCTCAACCCTTATGCAATTATTTGACTGAAAACCACACTTATATCTGTAACTATACAGAGACTGGACATTCTGTGATAATCTGTACAGTTGTCGGGTATAACTGAATTACATACCAACTAAAGCACATAACTCATAACCTCTTACTGCCAAAAATGTGGACCAAGCAATAAATACTGTGGATACAAAGGTGCAAATAGCAACACATTTTACATATTCTTCTACAAATCTAGAAAAGTGATGCAATAACAGGTTTTACATTAGCACAGACGTTCTGAAAGTTATGAAGTATGAAACACAAATGTCATTTTCTGATTGCAGTCCGCAATGCTTTGGCTAAGATTTGCCAAACAAACACAATTTATGAGAAGCAAACCAAAATCATGAGACAACAATCTAAAACTTCTGCAAAAGCGTACAGTTGAGAGGTTTTATAAAGCGGTCTTTAACTTTTAATGCTACAGTAACAATACTGTTGTGATGTATACATTCCACATCCTGCTCGCATCCATGCTAATCTACTTTCATGGGCTCTAACATTCAGATCATGATCTGCCTCAACTGTGGAAAAAAACAGAACAGAATACCATTATGAATGCCAAGCCTGACTATATGCAGCTTTAAACTATCACAAGTAATGTCTGAAAGTCATACTTACACATCTGTGGGGTGCCACCAGTCTGACATTCCTCGAGCCAATGGTTGAGGGTATCCCTCCTCTTCATCCTGAGGTCCCATTAGTGGTTCCAACACTGTTCATCAGTGTGGGGGATACTGGTAGCACTGCTCAGAGCCTGTGCCAGACTATTCCATGCCTCTGTCCTTGACTGTGAGCCATGATAGTGTCTCTGCAGGACCTGAGGCCCATAGTCATTCACTAGGAGTCCAACAAACACTTTGGACTCCTGAACACTCCACCTTTGAGCCCTAAATCACAAAACCTCTCCAGAAATGTCTTTCATGTGTGTCACAGAGCAAGACCAATGTAGAATGATAGTTTCCTGCCAATTCCACATATTGCGTTTACTCAGAGGGCACACTTTTTGATTTGGCAACATTTGAAAAAGCTGCACGTCACTTATCATCGTGCAAACAGGATGCAAAGGGTGCCACATGTTTGCACGATGGTAAGTGATGCAGAAGTTTGGTAACTAATGCAATTTCTATGTTATTTGAGATACAGGCAATTCAGTAACTGTGTTTGTCCAATGGGAAGTGCGTGCCAAGCCACATAGAATATACTTGCCTGAACATAGTACACATTATACCCACAGTCATACTTTTGCTATTAACTAGACAATACATAGATTAATAAATAATTACATAACTGACCAAATATTACTGTGTCAGTCCTAAGTCATATAAATATTATATAAGCTACACTAGGTCAACTGCTTTAAGTGAGAGTGACTATAATGTGAATAGGAACAACATTAAAATTGAATGGCATACACTGTATTCGAACCCTGGAGCATATAGATGTTAGTCCTACACTTACAGCTATTTCTGCAGGAAAGTTGGGAAATCTCTTCTCTCTGTGCCAGTTCATTGCTATATACTTCAAAGTAACAACATTAAAACAAAGACTGTACACCTTGTACTTGAACCCAAGACCATTTAGACTTCGGTCCTAGACTTAACACCTACTGCACTAGAGTAAGTTACATAACATCCTGTATGTTAGTATTTATTGTTAAGTTCTCACTATTAACTGCAGCTCAACAGCTCTTAGGTTTGTGTGATGCACATTTACATTAATAGAAAGCATCCAGTTTTTATTTTTGGCTGTCTTGGTGCTGTCTGCTACTTGCGTGGTCCAGTCATCCACTTTGCACAATGCCACTCTACATGCAAAACTGATTAGCATAGCCAAACCTGTTTGTGCTAAGCAGCACATCATACAAACAATGCCCCCTCCCCATTACCCACTAAAGTAAGACAGAAGAAGAAGACAATAAAGGGGAGAAATACAGTTTGTTACTACACAAGAGATATCTCTGCAGAAGTCTGGATTTCAAATCTCACTCCAATGCGCCTTCAGAAAACAGGATAGATGCCTTATCTCTGTTTGCCACACAAACAGCTTGGCAGCAAATACTTTAAATTATTCATCACACAACAATCTTCCATAATGTATTTTATCTGATATCAAGCCATCACCTGTTATTTATACATGTATTATATGAAATAGATTTGGATGTACTGCACTTTGTGATCACACAACCTGTTAGGACTATTGCTTAAAATTATACCAATCTGGGTTGCTTGGCCATTAAGCAGTTATCTGACCAATATTCAGAGATATGCAGTGTGAAAGACGGTCCATCTCATTTACCTTACGTATATTAACTGGGAATAGCATGATATGCAGTTGTCAGTAAATGAAGGCCAGGTTGGATGGCACAAAAAAGCATACACTGCTCTTTTGGTGGTGGGAGCAAAGGTTAATTCCTGTTATGGTACATGCAAGAGTACACTGTTTTTTCAAGGTGGTGGACCAAGCTAAGCTCATGTTATGGCACAACGTCTCTATGTAAAGAATTCCATTACAAACATATGAAGCTAAACTGAGGCTATGCATTGATCATCGGTACTTTGGAGAGTTATGAATGTGTGAATCTTGCATGGCTCAAGGCTACTATTTTCTAATGGACACACAAGTGAAATAACTCTCTGCTGTCACATGTTACTTGACTTTCTGTACACATCTTCCACTTTTTAACTGCTTACTGTACCATGTGATGAAATACAAGTAGATGCCATAATAGCATTACACATTACAATACATGTTCAGGACTCACCTTGTAAATGCTGTGTCTGTACTCCACACTTTGTGAAATCTTAAGGAAAAAACAGTATGGAGTCTGCATGGATGCTTTATATCTTGTTGAACAGCTTCACAAGATTGGCTGATTAACATGCAGCTCAGCTGCTTATGCAGTAATTAGCATCTCTAGAGCACAGACTAAAACTGATGCAGTCCATTAATAATGTACTCCATTCTAAAAAGGCAAATGTGTAGCTAGCCAAACTGATGTTGAGGGGAGTGAGGACATTGTTTACCTCACTAAGACAACTGCATTGCTTCACAGTATATCTCTACAGAAGAGTATTGCACTCCAGCAGGTATGTTCCCATTTTGTTACTTACATAATGCATATGCTGGAATGTAGTTAATAATAAATGTGAAGTAATGGCTTTCATACTTTAATCTGTATACATTACTTAGAAGTGTAATGATGACATGGCCTTGGTTGTCAGGCCATTTCACAGGTACACATCACTGAGAATATACATGGACAGGTCCTTTGTTAGCACCTTTACCATTTCAAAGATGTTTTGTTGGCACAATGGGTCCTTAGCCTGTCATTTTGTTTGGGGGGGGGGGGGCAAAGATGAGTTAGTGCTAGGGCACTAACTAGACTGGGCCTCCTGCCTCCCCCACACAACACTCTGTGCAAGTGATGATAACTGTGCCATATCTCTGATTTCTCTCTTTTGGATTCAGGGAAACTAAAGCTTTGTGTCAGATGCACAGGGTGCTTAGCTACATTATTGCTTAGTATATCTACATATGTGTTGTTTAAATGATAATTGTACCTGTGAATTATATTTCCCTTGCCAAGTTGTACAATGGTTAGCATCATCATTTCCCTACTTTATAGAGTATTCTCTTGTAAGGGTTGTGAAGTCAACAACTGCAATGTGTCTCATTACTTTCTAACTTTTCTCTTTAATGATTATCCAGTACAAACGTATGGTGCACATCATAAATCAGGTCATCACATTCAGATCTCTGGAATGCATGACAGCGCTGTAGTATATTCTCATCAGAACAGTAAAGTATCATGCTCTCTGTTGTATGTTGCTCACCAGAAACATGCATCTGCAGGACACCCCACAGGGCTTTCTCATCAAGCTAACATAGAGCCTATAAAGCATGCCATGATATATGTGTACAGATTAAAACACATGTCAATTTAATCTGTCTTGTATTGTATGATGTGATGTCTGCCTGACATCCAGGCCACTGGCTGATCATGCCCTAGTGAGATACATACATATACAATACTCTGATATAGCTGATGACATCAACATTGTCTGTTGAGCATATAGGAATAACAGTGTCCCACCTTCTTCTTCTTTCGGCTGCTGCCGTTAGGGGTCGCCACAGCAGATCAACTGTTTCCATTTCCTCCTGTCCTCTGCATCTTGCTCTGTCACACCAACCACCTGCATATCCTCTCTCACCACATCCATAAGCCTTATCTTAGGCCTTCCTCTTTTCCTGTTACCTGGCAGCTTCATCCTTAGCATCTTTTTCCCAATATACTCTGCATCCTTCCTCAGCACATGTCCAAACCAATGTAATCTTGCCTCTCTGACTTTGTCTCCAAACCTTCCAACCTGGGCTGACCCTCTAATATGCTTATTCCTAATCCTGTCCATCCTCGTTACACCCAGTGCATATCTTAACATCTTCAACTCTGCCACGTCAAGCTCTGACTCCTGCCTTTTTGTCAATGCCACTGTCTCCAACCCATATAACATAGCTGGTCTCACTACCCTCATGTAGACCTTCCCTTTCACTCTTACTGGTACTCGTCTGTCACAAATTACTCCTGACACTCTTCTCCACCCACTCCATCCTGCCTGTACTCTCTTCTTCACCTCTCTTCCACACTCACCATTACTCTGAACTGTTGATCCCAAGTACTTAAACTAATTCACCTTCGCCACCTCTACTCCCTGCATCCTCACCATTCCTCTATCCTTCCTCTCATTCACACATATATTCTGTCTTAGTCCTGCTGACCTTCATTCCTCTTCTCTCTAGAGCATATCTCCACCTCTCCAGGGTCCCCTCCACCTGTTCCCTACTCTCACTACAGATCACAATGTCATCTGCAAACATCATAGTCCACGGGGACTCCTGTCTGATCTCGTCTGTCAACCTGTCCATCACCATTGCAAATAAGAAAGGGCTCAGAGCTGATCCTTGATGTAATCCCACCTCCACCTTAAGCGCATCCATCACTCCCACCGCAGACCTCACCGCTGTCACACTACCCTCGTACATATCTTGTACCACTCTTACATATTTCTCTGACACTCCCGACTTCCTCATACAATACCACAACTCCTCTCTAGGCACCCTGTCATATGCTTTCTCTAAATCCACAAAGACACAATGCAACTCCTTCTGACCTTCTCTGTACTTCTCCATCAACACTCTCAGAGCAAACATCACATCTGTAGTGCTCTTTCCTGGCATAAAACCATACTGCTGATCACTAATCATCACCTCCCTTCTTAACCTAGCTTCCACTACTCTTTCCCATAACTTCATGCTGTGACTGATCAGTTTAATCCTTCTGTAGTTACGACAGCTCTGCACATCACCCTTATTCTTAAAAATCGGTACCAAAACACTTTTTCTCCATTCCTCAGGCATCCTCTCGCTTTCCAAGATTTCATTAAACAATCTAGTTAAAAGTTCCACTGCCATTTCACCTAAACACCTCCATGCTTCCACAGGTATGTCATCTGGACCAACAGCCTTTCCATTCTTCATTCTCTTCATAGCTATCCTTACTTCCTCCTTGCTAATCCACTGCACTTCATGATTCACTATCCGCACATCATCCAATCTTCTCTCCCTCTCATTCTCTTCATTTATCAACCCCTCAAAGTACTCTTTCCATCTGCTCAACACACTCTCCTCGCTTGTGAGTACATTTCTCTCATTATCCTTTATCACCCTTACCTGCTGCACATCTTTACTAGCTCAGTCCCTCTGTCTAGCCAATTGCTACAGGTCC
Source organism: Protopterus annectens (assembly GCF_019279795.1). Classification (NCBI taxonomy): domain Eukaryota; kingdom Metazoa; phylum Chordata; order Ceratodontiformes; family Protopteridae; genus Protopterus; species Protopterus annectens. The sequence continues at coordinate 1,400,337,646 of NC_056729.1, forward strand.
TTTTCTCCCTCCTTAGTGTCCAACCTTTTATACATCTCTTCATACGCCTTATCCTTAGCCTTTGCCACCTCTTTCTTTGCCATGCACCTCATCTCCTTATACTCTTGTCTACTTTCTTCATCTCTTTGACAATCCCACTTCTTCTTCACCATCCTCTTTCTCTGTATACTCTCCTGTACTTCTTCATTCCACCACCAGGTCTCCTTGTCCTCCTTCCTCTTTCCAGATGTCACACCAAGCACCCTTTTAGCCATCTCTCTTACTAGCTCTGCTGTAGTTACCCAGCTATTTGGTAACTCTTCACTGCCACCCAGTGCCTGTCTTAACTCTTCCCTGAACATCACCTCACAATTACCCTTTTTCATTTTCCACCATTTGATCCTTTTGAAGACAGAAGAAGACAATAAAGGGGAGAAATACAGTTTGTTACTACACAAGAGATATCTCTGCAGAAGTCTGGATTTCAAATCTCACTCCAATGCGCCTTCAGAAAACAGGATAGATGCCTTATCTCTGTTTGCCACACAAACAGCTTGGCAGCAAACAACTTTAAATTATCCATCACACAACAATCTTCCATAATGTATTTTATCTGATATCAAGCCATCACCTGTTATTTATACATGTATTATATGAAATACATTTGGCTGTACTGCACTTTGTGATCACACAACCTGTTAGGACTATTGCTTAAAATTATACCAATCTGGGTTGCTTGGCCATTAAGCAGTTATCTGACCAATATTCAGAGATATGCAGTGTGAAAGACGGTCCATCTCATTTACCTTATGTATATTAACTGGGAATAGTATGATATGCAGTTGTCAGTAAATGAAGGCCAGGTTGGATGGCACAAAAAAGCATACACTGCTCTTTTGGTGGTGGGAGCAAAGGTTAATTCCTGTTATGGTACATGCAAGGGTACACTGTTTTTTCAAGGTGGTGGACCAAGCTAAGCTCATGTTATGGCATAACGTCTCTATGTAAAGAATTCCATTACAAACATATGAAGCTAAACTGAGGCTATGCATTGATCATCGGTACTTTGGAGATCTGAATGTGATGACCTGATTTATGATGTGCACCATACGTTTGTACTGGATAATCATTAAAGAGAAAAGTTAGAAAGTAATCTTGCATGGCTCAAGGCTACTATTTTCTAATGGACACACAAGTGAAATAACTCTCTGCTGTCACATGTTACTTGACTTTCTGTACACATCTTCCACTTTTAACTGCTTACTGTACCATGTGATGAAATACAAGTAGATGCCATAATAGCATTACACATTACAATACATGTTCAGGACTCACCTTGTAAATGCTGTGTCTGTACTCCACACTTTGTGAAATCTTAAGGAAAAAACAGTATGGAGTCTGCATGGATGCTTTATATCTTGTTGAACAGCTTCACAAGATTGGCTGATTAACATGCAGCTCAGCTGCTTATGCAGTAATTAGCATCTCTAGAGCACAGACTAAGACTGATGCAGTCCATTAATAATGTACTCCATTCTAAAAAGGCAAATGTGTAGCTAGCCAAACTGATGTTGAGGGGAGTGAGGACATTGTTTACCTCACTAAGACAACTGCATTGCTTCACAGTATATCTCTACAGAAGAGTATTGCACTCCAGTAGGTATGTTCCCATTTTGTTACTTACATAATGCATATGCTGGAATGTAGTTAATAATAAATGTGAAGTAATGGCTTTCATACTTTAATCTGTATACATTACTTAGAAGTGTAATGATGACATGGCCTTGGTTGTCAGGCCATTTCACAGGTACACAGCACTGAGAATATACATGGACAGGTCCTTTGTTAGCACCTTTACCATTTCAAAGATGTTTTGTTGGCACAATGGGTCCTTAGCCTGTCATTTTGTTTGGGGGGGGGCAAAGATGAGTTAGTGCTAGGGCACTAACTAGACTGGGCCTCCTGCCTCCCCCACACAACACTCTGTGCAAGTGATGATAACTGTGCCATATCTCTGATTTTTCTCTTTTGGATTCAGGGAAACTAAAGCTTTGTGTCAGATGCACAGGGTGCTTAGCTACATTATTGCTTAGTATATCTACATATGTGTTGTTTAAATGATAATTGTACCTGTGAATTATATTTCCCTTGCCAAGTTGTACAATGGTTAGCATCATCATTTCCCTATTTTATAGAGTATTCTCTTGTAAGGGTTGTGAAGTCAACAACTGCAATGTGTCTCATTACTTTCTAACTTTTCTCTTTAATGATTATCCAGTACAAACGTATGGTGCACATCATAAATCAGGTCATCACATTCAGATCTCTGGAATGCATGACAGCGCTGTAGTATATTCTCATCAGAACAGTAAAGTATCATGCTCTCTGTTGTATGTTGCTCACCAGAAACATGCATCTGCAGGACACCCCACAGGGCTTTCTCATCAAGCTAACATAGAGCCTATAAAGCATGCCATGATATATGTGTACAGATTAAAACACGTCAATTTAATCTGTCTTGTATCGTATGATGTGATGTCTGCCTGACATCCAGGCCACTGGCTGATCATGCCCTAGTGAGATACATACATATACAATACTCTGATATAGCTGATGACATCAACATTGTCTGTTGAGCATATAGGAATAACAGTGTCCCACCTTCTTCTTCTTTCGGCTGCTGCCATTAGGGGTCGCCACAGCAGATCAACTGCTTCCATTTCCTCCTGTCCTCTGCATCCTGCTCTGTCACACCAACAACCTGCATATCCTCTCTCACCACATCCATAAACCTTATCTTAGGCCTTCCTCTTTTCCTGTTACCTGGCAGCTTCATCCTTAGCATCTTTTTCCCAATATACTCTGCATCCTTCCTCAGCACATGTCCAAACCAACGTAATCTTGCCACTCTGACTTTGTCTCCAAACCTTCCAACCTGGGCTGACCCTCTAATATGCTTATTCCTAATCCTGTCCATCCTCGTTACACCCAGTGCATATCTTAACATCTTCAGCTCTGCCACGTCAAGCTCTGACTCCTGCCTTTTTGTCAATGCCACTGTCTCCAACCCATATAACATAGCTGGTCTCACTACCCTCATGTAGACCTTCCCTTTCACTCTTACTGGTACTCGTCTGTCACAAATTACTCCTGACACTCTTCTCCACCCACTCCATCCTGCCTGTACTCTCTTCTTCACCTCTCTTCCACACTCACCATTACTCTGAACTGTTGATCCCAAGTACTTAAACTAATTCACCTTCGCCACCTCTACTCCCTGCATCCTCACCATTCCTCTATCCTTCCTCTCATTCACACACATATTCTGTCTTAGTCCTGCTGACCTTCATTCCTCTTCTCTCTAGAGCATATCTCCACCTCTCCAGGGTCACCTCCACCTGTTCCCTACTCTCACTACAGATCACAATGTCATCTGCAAACATCATAGTCCACGGGGACTCCTGTCTGATCTCGTCTGTCAACCTGTCCATCACCATTGCAAATAAGAAAGGGCTCAGAGCTGATCCTTGATGTAATCCCACCTCCACCTTAAACGCATCCATCACTCCCACCGCAGACCTCACCGCTGTCACACTACCCTCGTACATATCTTGTACCACTCTTACATATTTCTCTGACACTCCCGACTTCCTCATACAATACCACAACTCCTCTCTAGGCACCCTGTCATATGCTTTCTCTAAATCCACAAAGACACAATGCAACTCCTTCTGACCTTCTCTGTACTTCTCCATCAACACTCTCAGAGCAAACATCACATCTGTAGTGCTCTTTCCTGGCATAAAACCATACTGCTGATCACTAATCATCACCTCCCTTCTTAACCTAGCTTCCACTACTCTTTCCCATAACTTCATGCTGTGACTGATCAGTTTAATCCTTCTGTAGTTACGACAGCTCTGCACATCACCCTTATTCTTAAAAATCGGTACCAAAACACTTTTTCTCCATTCCTCAGGCATCCTCTTGCTTTCCAAGATTTCATTAAACAATCTAGTTAAAAGTTCCACTGCCATTTCACCTAAACACCTCCATGCTTCCACAGGTATGTCATCTGGACCAACAGCCTTTCCGTTCTTCATTCTCTTCATAGCTATCCTTACTTCCTCCTTGCTAATCCACTGCACTTCATGATTCACTATCCGCACATCATCCAATCTTCTCTCCCTCTCATTCTCTTCATTTATCAACCCCTCAAAGTACTCTTTCCATCTGCTCAACACACTCTCCTCGCTTGTGAGTACATTTCTCTCATTATCCTTTATCACCCTTACCTGCTGCACATCTTTACTAGCTCAGTCCCTCTGTCTAGCCAATTGCTACAGGTCCTTTTCTCCCTCCTTAGTGTCCAACCTTTTATACATCTCTTCATACGCCTTATCCTTAGCCTTTGCCACCTCTTTCTTTGCCATGCACCTCATCCCCTTATACTCTTGCCTACTTTCTTCATCTCTTTGACAATCCCACTTCTTCTTCACCATCCTCTTTCTCTGTATACTCTCCTGTACTTCTTCATTCCACCACCAGGTCTCCTTGTCCTCCTTCCTCTTTCCAGATGTCACACCAAGCACCCTTTTAGCCATCTCTCTTACTAGCTCTGCTGTAGTTACCCAGCTATTTGGTAACTCTTCACTGCCACCCAGTGCCTGTCTTAACTCTTCCCTGAACATCACCTCACAATTACCCTTTTCATTTTCCACCATTTGATCCTTGGTGCTGCCCTCACACTCATCCTCCTCTTCTTGATCACCAATGTCATCCTACAAACCACCATCCTATACTGCCTAACTACACTTTCCCCTGCCACCACTTTACAGTCTCCAATCTCCTTCAGATTGGCCCTTCTACATAAGATATAATCCACCTGTGTGCATCTTCCTCCACTCTTGTATGTCACCCTATGCTCCTCTCTTGTTAAAATATGTATTCATCACAGCCATGTCCATCCTTTTCGCAAAATCCACTACCATCTGACCTTCTGCATTCCTTTGCTTAACACCATACTCTCTTCACCAACATGCCCATTGAAATCTGCTCCAATCACCAGTCTCTCACCCTTGGGTACAGTCATCACCACTTCATCCAACTCACTCCAAAATTTTTCTTTCTCATCCATTGCACACCCAACTTGTGGCGCATATGGACTAACAACATTTATCATTACACCATCAATTTCCAGCTTCATAAACATCACTCTATCCAACACTCTTTTTACCTCCAAAAGACTCTTAGCATACTCTTCCTTCAGGATAATGCCTACGCCATTTCTCCTCCCATCCACACCATGATAAAACAATTTGAAACCACCTCCAATACACCTAGCCTTGCTTCCCTTCCATCTGGTTTCTTGCACACACAATATACCAACCGTCCTTCGGTTCATCATATCAGCTAGCTCCCTCCCTATACCAGTCACACTGCCAACATTCAAAGTTCCGACCCTCACTATCACAGTCCTAGCCCTTACCTGCCTTCGGGCATGCCTTCTGCCTCTTCTCCTCCTTCGGCCAACAGTAGCCCAATTTCCGCCAGCACCCTGTTGGCCAACAGTACTGGTGGTGGTCATTGTTAACCCAGGCCTCGACTGATCCAGTATGGGTTTCTGTACAGTTTTCTGCATGTGTGATGTGGCACAATTTTACACCGGATGCCCTTCCTGACACAACCCTCCCCATTTATCCGGGCTTGGGACCGGCACAAAGAAATGCACTGGCTTGTGTATCCCCAGTGGCTGCACAGTGTCCCACCTGCTGGTGTAAAATGCTGTGTGCAATATCAAGTTACAGCTAACTCACACACCTGTACAAAGTTGACTGCAATGAGAATAGAATCCTGACCTATCTAAGTACACAGACTACAGATCACTGAATGAAACACACGTACCACGGCTCACATCTGACTTGTGCTGTGTCAGACAACCCTTTACAGCTGATGACATCAGCAGTGTCTATTGAGGACAAGATATGTGTCCCACCTGTTGGTATAAAATGCTCTCTGTAATATCAGGTTAAAGCTCACTCACACAGACACAAAGACACACACACACATCTGACTGCAGTGAGATTAGAATCCCTACCTAAGTAGGCAGACTACATACAGAGTACTTAATGCATGTGCCATAGCACAAGTCCAACTTATAGAGGTGTGCATGTGAACTTATAGTAGATGACATCAGCAGGCCCTGTGAGAGACAACAGCTTGGGGGGGCCATATGGAATGAATGTGTAAGGATGAGCAGCTATAAAAAAAAACAAATAGCCAGCCATTGGAGAGGTAACTTTAGGATACCACTTGTACTTTGCTATCTAGAATCACACACACCCAGGTGACTTCAGTGAGATTAGAACCCCTACCTAAGTGCATAGACTATAGAGCACAGTTCTTAACGCACATGCCACAACACAAGTCTGACTTATGCAGAAGTTCATAGGTTCATAGGTAGGTACTAAGCTATCTGTCCGAAGGCATTTATAAGCATAGCCAGAATGTGTTGGCTTTCGCCGCCCCCTTAGATTAGTTCCCTGTGCCTCTGTCCAGCAGAGCTATCAAAGTGATCCCTGGGGTAAACTTTCTGTTTCCTATCCACTCATCAAGGTTTCTCTTGAAGAGGGTTAGCGAGGAGCTCTGCCTAATGTAGATTGGAATCTTGTTCCAGAGCATTGGAAGTCTCTGGGACAGGAATCTATCCCTCTAGCACATCCTATTTATTGTTGTGGTGAGGTTTAGATCCCTAGAGCTTGTGGCTCGAGGGGATATGGTTTTCTTTAGGTGGAGCATGTCCATCAATTCTGGGTTGGACATGGCCTTGTATGTCAGGTAGAGATCACCTCTGAGTAGGCGGTATGCAACAGAGTACAGCTGGAGTTTCTTCAGTCGAGCTGCATAGAGCATCTGCTTGAGGTCAGTGATCCTTTTGGTGAGGTACTTCTGTGGTCTTTCCAGTTGTTGCAGGTGTCTTGTAAGGTACATCCCAAATGGGGCATTGTACTCTATGATGGGTCTGATGAGTGATGCGTAGAGGGGCCCAATGACCTCTTTCAATGTGGATGCAAACCCTTTTGTGATTAGGTGGTCCACATAGAAGGATTTTCTAACCACTTTGGCTATGTGATTATCAAAGGAGAGGTTAATATCTACTTGGGTCCCCAGATCCCTTATTATGTCTTTTGTATTTAGGGGGCTACCACCTATGTGGTAGTTTGTGGGTACTTTGTCATGCTTGTCTGTGTTTCTTGGTACTTCATCAGTTATCTGAGCAGTGCCAGTGCCATAACAGTAACTAGCAATGGTCCCCCCACAAGAACAGTATATGGCCATTTGTGCCATCCAACCTGGCCTTCACTTGCTGGCAAATGCATATCATATAACTCCCAGTTAATATCTGCACATATTTTAAGGCCAGGGAAATTGAATACCTTACACAATTGAATGTCTCACAGTACTATTACTAATTACTGCTCCAACCTACTAAATACAGGGATATGCCATAATTTCATTCAAAAACTATACTCTAGATTCAGGACTGACCTTGCAAATGCAGCAGTGGACACCTTTTGAGTTCAGGGATGACTCTGTCTGAGGCAAGCAGTACACATCCAGTACACAGGGAGGTACAGGTTGTGTGAGTTGCCTGGCATCAATTTTACTATGTGTGCAAGTACAAGAAAGGTATTAGGCACCTAGGTAGTCAGTGAATGTGCGATGCATTGTCTTTTAGCCAAAGCAAGGGCATACTGAGCACACCTACATCTGCCTGCAGGTACAGCAGCTGGTTGTTTTCCCTCTGAGTCCTCTTCTGACTGTGGATGTGGTGACCTAGGCATTGGTGAGGATGTGTATCCCTTCCCCTAGCTGATCCTGCTGCAGCTGTTTCTGGAAGATCAGACTGTGTAACATAGCACATACTGTGAAGACTTTAAAAACTCACTTAGAACACACTTAAAGAATAAGTGGCTATGCCCATGTATTACATAAGTCCTCAAATTATTCCACTTATATACCTAACTTCCTAATATACCTACTGTAATATATATTACAGTCTAGGTCTTCTCCTAATGTTGATTGAATTTGTATACTTATTCTGTTATTAACCATGTGTAGCTATTTTTTCCTGTATATATAGGTCTTGTTATGTCTTCTGATATATACTGTATTTTAACATAGTGTTTGAAAATTCTCTGTATACTGTATTTTAACATATTGTGGAAAATTTTACTTACTGTGGAGCTTTTCTCCCTGGGCCTCTGCTGAAAATGGACCTGTGTCCAGTCAGACCATCCCGGTTGACAAATGTAAAATATAATAAATAGATAAATAAAATAAATAAACATGTCTCTGGATTATACTGCAGAGCTGTACCAGATAAATCTAAGTACTGGAACTATGACTTCAACAGCCCAAACACATGCTCTAATGTGTTTCTGTTTGCCTCATTATGGTTTTCTTCTGTGGGTGTGTGTGCACTTCTGATGGTTGTCATGACCCACAGTTCTAGTGCATAGCCAGCATCTCCCAGTAAATGACCCTATTGGATGCCCCCCTAGCAAATATCTGATACAGCTGTGATGTGTGCCAGATATGGGAGTCATGATAACTGCCAGGGTTGTCAGCACACACATTCAAGATTATTCTCTGGGCATTGCACACATCCTGGCAGCTGACAGATTGGGATCCTTTGCAGTTCATGTAGATTCTACCCTGCTCACCAAGTGGTGCCTTGATGTGTATATGAGTGCAATCTGTGGCACCCAGTACTCCAGGGTAGTGCACTAAAGAGTATAACTGTTGCATATTGCTAGCCGTCTCCTCAGAACTACGGGGAAAACAGATGTGCTCACTGGCATGTATGAGCATAGCATCCAGGAATTAGTGGAGGATCCTGGATGCTGATGCCTGTGACACACCCATCATGTCCCTAGTTGGTCTTTGAAAAGTACATATAGCTAATATTTTAAGGGCTACACATACCTTAGTTTCCACTGGGATGGGTTCCCTTTGATTGGTTCTAGCTCTGAGTTGAGATCGACAAAGTTCACAGAGTTCTTGTGAGGTGTACCTGTCCAGCCTGTAGTGCTCTACAATCTCCAGGTCATGTAGCATCTGATAAATTACCCTGGGCCTGAACATTCTTCTCTTTCTCAGCCTTGGCCTACTGTCATCAGCACCAGAAGCATTGAGGTCAGCCTCTAGCATGTGCGGATGTAGAATAGCTGCAGCAACCACTAGCATTGCTTCACTTAAAATTTCCTTGTCTCTACTTCAATGGTATTGAAGCATTTAGGAAAAAATAAGAATGGAGGTTACATGGATGCTTTATAGCATGTTGAATAGTTGCATCTTGTTGGATTTGTTCATGAAAATGGAATTCACCTGCTTATACTGTAATTAGCATCTATTACAGACACCTGCTGCTTGTGCATCAGTGTGCTAGGTGCATCTCCATGCACTGCCATGCAGCTATACATAAATAAAGTAAGCATGGCAAAATTGTAATTACATTCCTCCATTCCCGTGATATCATGCAAACATTGAGTATAAAAAGGAAAGTTTGCCTACCCTATACTTGAACCCAGGACCTTCTACACTCTAGCCCTACACATACACATGGTGCCACAGGACTATTTATATAAAAAGTGCACCAAAAGCTGCCATTCATTCCTTCATTCCTTCATTTCCCATGAGGCACTACATGAACCATCGCTCAAACAAGGATATAAAAAATGTACAAAAATTATTTGAAATGGACAGAGAAGACACATTTTACAATGAAATCCCAAGGATGACACATAACCTGTGATTTGTGCATCGCTTACATGCACTTTCACCCTCCACAGACTGACCTGTACAACTTTGAAAGTGTAACCTGATGCACACCACTGATGTCATCACTCACTGTTGACATCCATCGAAAATAAAAACACCATGGAAATGCCTACATGAAGTGAACATCCCTACAGGGTTACTCTTTTTTTGGGATTCAGCAATTCCAATGAGTTTTACCTAATTTGCATCTTCACTGAGCTGACAGCCTGGAATCTACATGGTTAGTAACTGTGTCAGTGAAGAAACTGCACTGGAGCACAATGTTGTAAACACATGGAGGAAATTGCTTTCCCCATATATCTGCAACAAAGTACATATGCTTACATTACAAAATAATACTGTTTCAGGATGTGTATGCATTTTAGCAGCCTGCATTACATACAATTACATTTTCTTTTGGGGGTGGGGGAACAAAGGTACATTTATGTAATGGCGCTTAAAATGTATTTTTTTATTTTGTAACAATGATATTCTAGCATCCACAGTGTGTAATTAGGTCACAATATGTGTGGGGTTACATGTTAAGGTCAGTTCTGTAGAAACTTTAAGAGCTTGTACTTGCTCTTTCTTCCATGCAGACTCCTTTCTGTGCCTGTATTCAAAAACTTTCCAAATACACTGTCAATATGAACACAGAGTCTGCACGGTTGCTTTAGAGGTTGTTGAATTGCTTCATTAGCTTAAAATTCAGCTACTTATGCTGTAATTTGCATGCCATTAAAGTATCCATATTTGCATGTGAGTGCGTGCTGCTGCACACCACCACACAGAGTTTACTGACTCTAAAACTTTTCATTCTCATGTGTACATCGAGATACATTAGGCACATGGTAAAACTTATCTTGCTGGCTTTCATGAACCCCCCCCTACATTTATTTTTCTTTGTTATAAAAGCAATCTAATTACTGCCTAGGCATGGATATCACCTTTCAGCAAATTACATTCCCAGTTTAAACCATTATAAACTGATAAAACAAAAAGCATTAACAATTCTGGGTATGTCAACCTATCAGTAAATACAAAAACGGAAAGAGAGTCTCAACTTTCTGGAGCTGATTCTGCTGCACTTTCATGTACCTTTCTCAGATCTGCATGCAGGAGTTGGGTCTACATTCATGTGTTGATTCCTATAGTTGATAGATCCAGTGTTAGACGAGTTCATCTAAAGTGGGTTAGATACTGCTAACAATCCATGGTTGATTTAGTCCCTAGTGAACTTTTTTCACTTTTCTCCCAATCACACATCAGGCATGTATACAGGTGGCTGCCTTTGGGAGTTAGGGTGATGAGTGAGGAGGCATGCTAACACCGGCTCTGAAATGAAGAGATATCTTCAGACAAGAAGTAGCTTTGAGAGTCTTATTTAATTTTTAACCACCTTTCTGTTATTAAAACCTTAACTAAAATTGTAGCTAAAACTTTAACCTTTCTTTTTTGTGATACTGCAAAGCATCTTTCTACCACTATATTCTTTTGGAGAATATGGTACATCAACAGGGATGCTGCTAACTGTTTTTCTTGTGAGCCATGAGTTTTTAGACTGTTGAGATTTTTCATAAAGGCTTTTTTTTTACATTATGAGAACGAGGTATCATTGCTTTGTACTTAAGAAAATTAATTGGCTACATCTTGGTACCCTGCTGTTTTAAGTTATAAATGTATACTCTTTCACTTAACTGTAGATTGATTCACAATTAGAGGGAGAATATCATTCAGGTTAACCTCCTTCTCTCCATCCCACCTTCTTCTCTAAAGTGCAAGGATCATAACTTCACTGTCTGAGGCCCTAAAATTTGGCAATCTATTCCTACTATTATAAGAAACACTAATACTCTTTTTGATTTTACGAAAAACTACTATGACCATCTCTTTCAAGAGGGTGGTTGCCATTGCTTCCCTGGTATTACTTGACTTTAGTAAAAGATGTCACTATTTTTTAACCTTTACCTGTCTAAATTAGTTTATGACCACTATTAGTTGCACAGAGTTGTTCAACATATAATACTCTTTCTTTTTTCTTTCTTTCTTCTCCATTTTACTCATATCTTTCTCTCCACTCCATCTTTTTATTTAACCTATCACCCTTTCTATATTTTACTATCTTTCTCACAAACTCTTTACTGCTGCTTTCTCTCTTTTATTTCTTTTTTTATCTATACTTTCTCCCTTTCCTTTCTCACTCACTTTCTTCTACATCTTTCATCTTGCTTTCTTCTTTTTCTTCTTGTTCTTCACACATGTCACATTATTTCAATGCTATATTAATTTTTTCAAAATTTATTGTCAGGAAATGTGTTGTCTTTGTTATTCATGACTGTTAATGTATATAAATTTTTGCTTATAGTTATTGCACTTTATTGACATTTTATTATTCTTCTGTTTTTTCCTTAGTCTGGGCAGGGGATGAAAATGGTCCTTTTTCAATCAGCGATCACCCCTAGTTAACAGATTTAAACAAAATACAAATATAACTTTCCACCAAAAAAATACAGAACAAAGTAAAGCAAAAGGCTGAAATTCAGGACGAGAAGTTTTATTCAAGTCATAAAAATGTAAGTGCTTTCACAATACAATTCACTGCTTACTCAAATGATTGAATGGACATTCACAAATTCACCCCTGGCTTGACTAGCCTTTCCCTCCTCGAAAAAAGAGGCAGATCTAAGTGTACATACTGGTGAAGTGTAAATTTGGTCCCAAAATTCAGTTGCCTTGTATTTCCTAAGATCCTAAGGATTATGTAAGTAATGTGTTCTAACCATGTCTTCATTTCTGCATTTTATCTCATTCACCATGCATAATCAAGGATTAATTCTTAGAAAATAATCAAGTTGTTATTGATTTCTTGTTGATTAATTTATTAATAAGTATCTAATGGATTTCAGCCCGTCTCTGTGTTAATGGTTCTTTGGGCTAAAATTACCTAAATACCATTGAAATTGAAATCAAATTGCTTTTTAATGACACAGAAGACAGGAGTATGTGGTGATTTTAATGCTAACTTAGAAAATGAGGTAATATAAATGGACAGCTGCTGGTTTTACTAGTACCTGCAGGTCTATATCACATCACCGAAGAGGCATTGCAGGGAACGACTCTTCATCGACACATACACACCGAATGCAGAAAACTGCAAATGCTGACATCATCAATTTCTTTCTCTGGGAAAGAAATAGCTTGCCTCAAAACATAAACGCATCATTGCAAACATAACAAAGTCGGGGGCTTTGCCCCCCCACACCCCCCAGTGTGGGTGGCTGTGCCCCCCACTCCCCCTAACTAAATATACCAACTCTGAGATCGTACTAGTGGGGAAAACTGCAAACTTACAGGGATGGCCAGGCAATTTCTTTCCCAGGGAAAGAAATTGCTGATATCACCGTTCGTGGTTTTGTACGTTCACTGTCTATGTGTCGATGAAGAGGCGTTCGCTGCAATGCCTCTTCGAGTATTTGATATAGACCCACACCCGCACATAAGATTGTTTATATCATTATAAAATTATGTTAATGAATTGTGTATGGATTATAAGAAAAGGATACATTATTATGCAATATATGTATAATTATACTACTAATGTGCAGTTTTATATTGCAGGAAAATATATGAATAATGGTCCAGAGCTCCCTCATGTTCCCTTTTCCCTTCTGATGAACTTGAAATTAAAAGTTGGCATTTAAGTTCTGTTCTAGTGGATTGAAAATGAAAGGACTTAATGAGAAATTAAATACTGTCAGTGTTACATTTCCTTCAGTCTGACCAACACAGCAATGACAGCTTTAGTTACTGACTTACATAACAAACGTTAGCTGATAAGCCATTTGCTGCAAAAGCCACTCCAGCTCTGTGATTACAAGGGAAGGGATAGGTCTATTTTAATGGACATGAAGTCCATCTTACAACACATTATGCAAGCACTACTTTTTAAAGGCTAGTGCTTTCAACTGAATTAATAGAAATATAGATTGATAGACAGATTAATAGATAGACAGACAGAGATAGATATGATGATATTACTAATAAACTTATGAAATACAAGGCAACTGAGTCATGCGCCATTTTTTTCTTCAACTTCTTTTTCTTTTTAGGCTCTTTAAGAACTTGTTTAAGATCTTAAGCATCATGTGAATTTTCATTCATGACAGAACTGAAATTCTGTAAATATATTTCTAACTACACACAGGATTAAGTCAATTTATGTTAATTTCATTGCTGAGTGTTAAAGACAGCTCAGGTATGTTTGTGTTGCTAGTTCTCTATTTATTTCACTACAGCTGTCCAAATGCTTAATGACCTTTGCATAAACAAGTATAATCTACAATTTTTGGAGTAAGGTGCAGCTAAGAATTTATCCAAGGTTCAGTAATTGTAATAATGCTACTAGTCCTGTAACAACAACTATTGATCTTGACTAGTTGTGTATGTCTATTGTTCATGTTGTGTCATGGAAGAGCATTCTATGGTTATGATGTTGTTGGTTTGTAATAAGAAAGAAAAAAAAATTCTTGCAACCATTTACTTCTTGCCAACACCCACCCATATACTCGGGTCTATATCACAATGTCGAACTTACAAAAGTTTGATCGTTGTAATATCGAACCGTTATGTTCGAAACCCAACAAAACCAAAAGCACAGAACAGCAATTTTTTTTCTCAGAGAAAAAATTGCTGTTCCATAACAAAAAAAAAAAACAAATTTAACCTTAAACCTAAACTGAAGCAGGGGGGCTTCACCCCCCACCCCCCTACCCCAACGTGGGGGTTGTGCCCCCCACACTACCCCTACTTAAATATACCAACTCCGAGATTGCACCACAGTGGAGGAAATACAAAAGCCCCGAAAACAGCCCACCAATTTTTTTTTTCCCTGGGAAAAAATTAGATGTGCAGTGACTTCGCTATTTTCCACTTTCGGACTTTAGGGTTCGATATTACAATGTTCAAACTTGTTTCAGTTCAACGTTGTAATATAGACCCCGTATACTCTGCCTCTCTTTTCCAGAGGGCTAGGCTAGTCAAGCCAGGGGTGGATTTGTGAATACACACAGCCAATCATCTAGCTCCTTTTTGCAAGAATGTAAAGTATCACACGGCTTGAGTTACCGTGAGAGTCTATTCCAGAATTGGGGAAGGTGCTGCATAAGACTGCAAGTTGTAGCATTTAATGTGAGCCCATTTTAGCACAGAAGGTCTTTGACATCAGAGGGGAACTTGACAATGACTTCCAATTTACAGTCATCTGTGCACAAATCCTACATGCAAATCACCAACTCATATTTAATCCCCAAAAAATCAAATTTACTTTTACTCAAAATATCTATTACATGGAATACTCAAACATCCACCCCCTTGCACCACTTTACTCATGTGTGCTAACGCCCATCCTAACCCCTACTTCTAACCTTAATCCCACACCTTAGGATACTAAACACCCTTTCCCTAAGAATACAACTACACAAGGCAGGTAAATTCAGGCAAACACACCCTTCAAACACACCGGTACCAAAACGCAGCATATATCTCTACTCCTTATTGTAACCCTAACCTGCAACAATTGCACACACACACACACACACACACACACACACACACACACACACACACACACACACACGCATGCACATGCACACACACGCACACACACACACACACACACACACACACACACACACACACACACACACACACACACACACACACACACACAAACACTCAACTCTAATGCCGAAATTGTCATTACAAACAACAGTTTTGGCATCACTACCCATTGCCTTACACTTATCTTATATTTGATAATCCACAATTTGACTAACTCAACACTCAGCAAATGTGATCATTCATCCATTTTCACCATCAAAAAACAGTAGACAAAACAAATTTACTACCAAAACCTATGTATACAGGTATCTATATAGCTGACGGACTGTCAAATAACCGAGACCAAAAGAGCGAAGTTTCATATAACTGAAACTTCACTATGCCGATATTCAGATGACTGAACATTTGAAATGCCAACTGCTAGCTGAGCGGAACAGGAAATCTACTCATTTCTGCACTATAGTGCCAACTCAGAGTTGGTATATTTAAGTTGTAGGGGGGTTGGTGGTGTGCAGTGGTGTACAGCTTCCCTGCAAAAATGTACAATTTAAAATTAAAGTGAATGTGATTGCTGGTTTAACAAATCTCCACTGAATATGTATGCAGGGCACCTGCATGAATATTCAGTGGGATTTGTTATTTGTAAGCAGCTATTGGTTTGTGGGCAGGGTTTGGAGAGAGTTAGGCAGCTGTTTGGTAATTTAATTTGACAGGGCAGTGCTTAGATGGGATGAGTTGTTGCTTTTGTTTGTGCATTACGTGAGATTTAGGTTGCACCTTATTGGTTTTTTTTTTGACAGTCGGCTAAGTGGCTTTTCAGCCTTTTGAATTCTCGGTGTTATCTGTCTACTGACATTTCGATAATGTGATGTACACCCATGTATGTCTATATGTCTATATATATATATATATATGTGTGTGTGTGTGTGTGTGTGTGTGTGTGTGTGTGTGTGTGTGTGTGTGTGTGTGTGTGTGTGTGTACATATACACACATCAATTAAAGTCATTAAACAAATTGCACGTTTATTTTTAAGGGTGACCCAGATGTATTGTCTGGTTAAATGATATAATCAAAATCACACAGGTTTCAATGGCATAGCAGACTGGGAAAAATAAAAAAGGACTTCAAGGTAAAGCTCATTAGCAACTCACAGCCTTAGTCCTCTGCTAAACTGTCAAAATATAGGAACACAGTAATCTGTAAAATGTATAAAAAACTTCAGAAGAAAAACAAAGCAATTCATATGTACAAAAACAATTGTGAAAATCTAAATTTTGAATAAAAATTCAAATAAGCTAAGTTATCTAATGCATCTTAATTCTGCTGACTTTGTTTATGACATTGTTGTCCAGTGTTTTGTTAATGTTGTATAACAGAGATCATCGTTTATCTCCAGACTGCACTTCTTTGTGTACCGTCAAGGACAGATCTCCGGATTTCCACTGCAGAAGATGTATTATTAAATAACATAATCATAAAAAAGCTTATCAAATTCCTTAACATTTTAGTTAAATACTTGTGTACTATATGCATGAATAGTTAGGATGTTGTTCTGGCTAAGAGTCTTTGTAAGTTAAATAGTTGCGCAGCAGTACAATCTCCTGCATACGTGAGAGGTAGCTTCACAGACATTTAGGGTTCCAAACTGCAGCTCCTATATTGATCACACTGTGCTATTAATATTTGTTATAGTACCTCTGCATACAGTATGGCAAAATATTACCACTTCTCATGGAAAAACATAGTATTGTGTAAAATCATTTATGTATTTGATCTTAGTCATCAAGTTAAGACTCACTGACAATTTCCTGTTTACATTAGTTAGGTCCCCTCTCATTTAGTTAAACAGTGCACAGGCACACACACACACACACACACACACACACACACACACACACACACACACACACACACACACACACAAACACACACAGATTTTGTTTATTTTTAGGTGTATGTTATAGATTATATACAATTATAAACTGTAGCAGCCAAAATGCTAGTCTGATGCATACTACTAATTTTTGTATAGTTATTTTAAGCACATAGCAATACAGCCATGCAATTGTAATAGGTTAAGGCTGTGTAAGCATTCACATTAGGCTATCATATAAGTTTAATAGTCTGTGTTGCTAGGTTATTATTTGCTACATTTTCTGCCACTTAGTCCTGAGGCTGTGTTTTACTTTTTTCTTTTGTCTTTTAACAGCTTCTGCTTTTAATAACTAAAACAAATATGAGTGCCATCTATATAAATGCATACAACATGAAAAAGAGAAAAACCTACAGACACTGAACAACAAAATATGAATACACCAGATTCCCTGGAGAATGCAGTTAAGTTCTACATCATGATCCGTATCTGTTCCTAGATTTCTATACTCTACTAAACTTGAATATTTAATATTTATCTTTGATTAATGTAATTTAGATAGTTAATTCCTTACCCAACTATAGAGGACAGCTGCTATGATTCACACCTTCAAAATTGCTTTGCCACAGGAGAACTCTTCCACTCATCTGCATTTCTCTTTTTATCCAGTTTCTGTTGTTGTATGCATTTCTACACTTGGCAAATAAAACATATCTCCCTGTAAAGTGAACTGAATTATTATACAGAAGAAAAATAGTCCAGTGTGGTGCAACACATGAAGCTAGAATCCAACCCCCACCCCCTTTCACCCCAGAACACATAGTAAAAGGAGTACATTCAATGGACTACACTGCCACCCACAGTCATAAAGCCAGAACTAATGCTGGATACTGCAGAACTGTCTCTCTAAAATACATATACTTTGTAAGACCCGCTCATCAATTGAGTATCAAAATGTACAGCAAGTAATTGTAGGCAAGAATATGTTCCCATGTTAAAATATAATAGACACAATGACCTCTTAAATTTTTGTCAAACTGCAAATATAGAGAAATTTTCAACAAAGTATAACATTATAAGTAAGGGTTCAAGGACCACCTCAGGAAGCCAGTTTACAATTCAATAGAAATATTTCATTTTTTTCAGTCATGATCGGCAGCTAAATGGCCACTTAATTAGCCCCAATATATCTCTACATAGATAGATAGAGATATATATGGGGTAGATTTTTAAACTTATTTTTACAGTACGTTTCACAAATTTTTAAAAAAACTAAATATATTTGCATGAATGATGCAAGGGTGGACACTGAAGAACAGTGTCACGTACTGTACAAAATATAACTAATATGAATTACGTTTATCTTTGAATACATAACATTGTACAAAGTCCTTTCTTTTTTTCCATTTCTCCAGTCACAAAATGCAAAGTATTCAAACTAAATGATTCTGTCAGAAGATAATCGGTGGAAGAGTTAGAATGGAAATTATAGTCTCATTTTGATCATCTTTTAAGTTACTATAAGGGATGCAACTCAATCTAAAAGAAGCACACTGCTAAAAAAGTTTAGTCTGCATTCATATGCTTTCTTTTTTCCCTCCCATAAAGTCAACCATCAGCTCATCTTAGTATCCCTGTTTGATGCCAGGTTAACCTACCCTCTCTTAATCTCACACAGACGTATTCTACCACGGTTGGAGCCAACAAGAAGCATTAGGGTGCCCTGGGACCATACATCATCCCTGCTGCCATGGAGAGTTATAATGACCTGCACTCATATCCTCATATTTGTCCTTATGTCCGTAGGTGTGCATGTACAGTAGGTACCTGACTGCATTCCCTCCACACTGCCCGTAGGTGTGCATGTACAGTAGGTACCTGACTGCATTCCCTCCACACTGCCCACAGGTGTACATATACAGTAAGTACCTGACTGCATTCCCTCTACACTGCCCGTAGGTGTGCATGCACGGTAGATACCTTACTGCATTCCCTCCACACTGCCCATAGGTCTACATGTACAGTGGGTACCTGAACGCATTTCTTCCATACTGTCCATGGGTGTACATATACAGTAGGTACCTGACTGCATTCCCTCTACACTGCCCATAGGTGTGCATATACAGTAGGTACCTGACTGCATTCCCTCCACACTGCCTGTAGGTGTGCATGTACAGTAGGTACCTGACTGCATTCCCTCTACACTGCCCATAGGTGTGCATATACAGTAGGTCCCTGACTTCATTCCCTCCACATTGCCCGTAGGTGTGCATATACAGTAGGTCCCTGACTGCATTCCCTCCACACTGCCCATTGGTGTGCATATACAGTAGGTACCTGACTGCATTCCCTCCACACTGCCCATAGGTGTGCATATACAGTAGGTACCTGCCTGTATTTTTGCATCTTCAGGGTGGTATATGCTAGGTGCACATGGTCTTCAGATTACTAGCCTTGTAATTCCTATGATCCTATGATGATGTGATGGACTGGTGCCCTATCCAGATTAGCTGTCTGTCCTAAACTATATGAGTCCCAGATAGGCTCCAGCTACCCTAAGACACTGAACAGGATAAAATGGATATTACCTCCTCAAACAACACAAAAATTGAAAATTCACCAATACAAAATTACTAGGAATTATCATAGATAAGTTAAAATTGATTTGCACATTGAAAGTGCAGTCAAAAAGACACTGCAAACTAGGCTCTTTTTACAAAGCAAAGAACTTGCTAAGTGATCATAGTAAAAAAAAAATAGATGTTACCTCCCTTCTTCTTCCTACCCTCTTATATGCCTCAGCAATATTCACAAATCTCAACTCCTCTACCAAACACAAACTAGAAAACACCTACAAAAAATTAGCAAACTTAGCTGCAGCCTCTCAAACCACTCCCATCACTGTATGACACTCAATACCCTTAACTGGCTTGAACTTCTTCGACATAGCATCCTCTCACGGCAACTCACAGCACAAAAAATACTTTACCATCTACTTAAAACACATACACTGTCAAATCTCATCCAATGGCATGTACCAAATAGACTAAGATCCTCAGAACTTAAACTAAATTTTGCTAATAAATGTATTAATTATCATAGTGACTCACTATTTACTGTCGCCATCTCAAAGGTTCACAGGTTCATAGGTCAGTACTAGGCTATTGGCCCTAGGGCCTATGTAAGCCTAGCCAAAAAGATACCCTGGCTTTCACCACCCAAGAAAATTATTTTCCTGTGGTCCTGTCAAGCACAGCCACAGAGGTGATCCCTTGGGTGAATTTCTTATTTCCCATCCAATCATCAAGATTTTTCTTAAGAGTGCTAATGAGGAGCTTTGTTTGATATAGATAGGTAGTTTGTTCCAGAGTATGGGAAGTCTCGGGGACAGGAATCTATCTCTTCAGCATGTTCTGTTTATTGTAGTGACAAGGTTTAGGTCCCTAGAGCATGTAGCTCAGAGGGATTGGGATTTCTTTAAGTGGAGCATGTCGAACAGCTCTGGGTTTGATATAGCTTTGTATGTTAGGCAGAGATCACCTCTGAGTAGGTGATATGCGATGGAGTAAAGCTAGAGTTTTTTGAGATGGTCTGCATAAGGCATCTTTTTGAGGCTGGTAATCCTCTTTGTGAGGTATTTCTGCAGCCTTTCCAGTTGTTGTAGATGTCTTGTGAGGTATATACCAAAAGGGGCATTGTACTCTATAATGGGTCTAATGAGTGATGAGTAGAGGGGAACAATGACCTCTTTTTTTCCTGGATGTGAAACCTTTTGTGATGAGGTATGCCACATAGAAGGATTTCCTGACTACTGTGGCGATGTGATTATTAAAAGAGAGACTACTATCCACCTGTGTCTCAAGGTCTCTTATCACACTTTCAGTGTTAAGTAGACTACCACCTATGTGGTAGCTCATGGGTTCAGAGTTTTTACCAAAGGGGATGACAATGCACTTTTTGGCATTGAGCTTGAGGCCATGGCTTTGACACCAGGCATCTGTCTCCGTGAGGCCCTTTTGTAGGATGTCCACATCGTTAG
The DNA here is from genome assembly GCF_019279795.1 of Protopterus annectens. Taxonomy (NCBI): domain Eukaryota; kingdom Metazoa; phylum Chordata; order Ceratodontiformes; family Protopteridae; genus Protopterus; species Protopterus annectens. The sequence goes on from NC_056729.1 coordinate 1,400,358,979, forward strand.
GAGTTTTGATTATGGCTCCTAGTTTGCAGTCATCTGTGAACTTTGTTAGCCTAAGTCCTTCTGTGTTAGCCTGTACTTCAGAAAAGTAGATACCAAACAGGAGAGGACCCAGGACTGAACCCTGTGGTACTCCACTTGTCATTGGTCTGAAGTTGGATTTGGAGTCATCTACTTTCACAATGTGGGTTCTGTCAGTGAGCCAGTTGGCAACCCATCTTGTAACATAGGGATTTATACCTAGTTTAGTGAGTTTAGCTATAATTCCAGAATGGGAGATGGTGTTGAAAGTCTTGGCGAGATCTAGATAGGCTGTGTGAACCACCTTACCCTCGTCTATGGCTTTGATGACTGCTTCAAGGAAGTCTATCAGGTTTAGAAGACATGATCTGCCTTTTACAAACCTGAACTGAGTGGGGTCCAGAGTTTGGTGATTACCAATGTCTTTGTGTATGAGATCTGTGATGATAATACGTTCCATGGTCTTGCAGACCAGGCTCGATAGGCTAATGGGGTGGTAGTTCCCATGGTCAGTGGTGGCTCCTCCTTTGTAGAGTGGGATAACTGTTGCTGTGTGCCATTAAGTGGGCACAAAGCCTGAGGTGAGGCTATGACTGAACATGGTGCTTAGGTGGGGTGCCAGTTCATTCTGCAGTTCGTGTAAAATGCAGCCGGGGATGTTGTCATGTCCCATGGATGCTGTGTTCTTGGCTTTGGAGAGTGTGTTTCTTACCTGTGCAGCCATGATTACAGGAACTTTGCTTTCTTCCAGTATAGAGATGGGCCCTTTAGGGGGTGAGAGGGGGTTAAAGTTAGCACTGAACCGATCTGCCAGGATGTTGGCAATATCAGTTGGTTCTGTATATTTAGTGCCATTGTGCTGTAACTCAGAGCAGATCTGAGTGTTGCCATTGAGATTCTTGACATAGCTATAGAATGCTTTGTGGTTGTCTTTAGAATCAGTGGTGATTTTGTTTTCGTAACTAGCTTTGGAGGATTTTATGAGGGATCTCAGCTTCTTACTGAGACTGACCAGGGAGTTCCTCCAATCATGGGATGTTACTCTTTTTTTGCAACAGTTTCTTTCTTCTGTTGTAGAGTTTGTTTATGGCAGGGGACCACCAGATTGGCTTCTTTTTTTTGGAGAATAGCATCTTGGTTCTGTTAGGGATAGCACGATCCATGCACTCGTATAAGTGCTTATAAAGTGCATTTGTGTAGGATTCAGCAGTCATACCTCTATTGTCCATCTACATGGGTGTTGTGAAGTTTGCCACTTCTGTCTTAAGAAGCGTGAAGTTGGCTTTGAAGAAATTTTTTACAGTGGTTTCCCTAATGGGGGGTGGGATGTAGATGTCTAGGGTGATTAGCTTGTGGTCGGATCTGACCAACGAGGAACTGACCTCTGGTGTGGAACACCGGTCGCCCATGTTGGTAATGACCAGGTCTAGGATATTGCTGCCCCTGGTGGGGGTGTGGATAATTTGATCCAAAGCATTGGAATTTATGAATTCCAGAAAATGTTGAGCAAAAGAGCTGGCACATGAGCAGTTTTCCCAGTTAAAGGTGGGATAGTTGAAATCTCCCATTATTAGGGTGTTAGGCTGTACCCTAATATTTTCCAGTGTATCAAGAAATGAGGAGTGGGAATCCTAGGGTATGGTGGGCGATCTGTAGCAAATTACAAATTGGATTCCTGTCTTACCCAGAGTTAGTTTCACTTAGATAATCTTGGATGCATTATGCTGAGCAACTAGCCTGGAGGTGTGGATATCCTTAATGAATATGGACATGTCTCCGCCTTTAGTGTTTCGGTCCAGGTTAGGTGGCTGAACTGTGTGATATCAATTATAGCCTGGTAATGCAGGGGTGCTCTCTGGAGCCTTGAACCAGGTCTCTGTCACTGCACAGATCTCGATGTTCTCCATTTTAAGGAGTGCCTGGAGTGAATGCATTTTGATATTTAGACTTCTAGCATTGAGTAGCATTACTCTCAGATTTTGCTTGCTTGTATCCAGAATCCCAAGGGTGACAGGTGTAGGCCATCTCTGACAAAATATTGTGGTCTATCGATCATGTCATCCCAGGCAGACAGATACTGGATCCCCTTAGAATGACACCAGAAGCTTAGCCAATTGTTGAAGTCAATCATTTTGTCCTTGGATTGTGGTATCTTTCTGGGTGATGGCAGAATGCTACTCAGGGCTAGGGTCATACCTGTCTGGGCTACAAGATCGGAGATCTCCTCCATGTCTCTTTTCATGTAGTCCAGGGAGGTACGTCTCAGGTCATTCACACCAACAAGGGAAATGACAGAGTCATATTTATACTTGCTGTGGAGTGACCAAAGTGCATGTATTATGTGGTGGATCCTGGCACCCGACAGGCAGCTGACAGTAACTTTCTCCTTGTTTAGCCTGGTGAGTGGAACATCAGTGTGCATGAGTATAGTCACCTGTGACTAGAGTGTTGGGTACGTTATGCCTTATGGGCTGTGGTTGAGTGGCACACTGAGTTTGTGGGCTATGTGTCATTTGGGTTGTGTTTGGGGGTGGAGGTTGCTTGTATCTCTGCTTTGGAGGTCTCTGTTGCTTGAGCAGATTTTTATTGAGAGCCTCTGTGAATGTAGGTGTGTGTTTCGTGTTTCTATGTGTGTGTTTTGGTGGTGTAGGGTTTGAGGGACTATGTGATGAGTGGGGTATGATGCAAGTGTTTACCTTCTCCTCTTGACTGTCTAGTCCAGTCTTGGGTGAAGAGAGCTTTGCTTCCAGTTTGGCTATATAAGTGCATCTCTCACAGGGTGTAGTGTTGGGTGGTAGGAGGGGAGGGTTGTCTGTGTACTTGAGGCAATTGCTGCATTGCCCCAAGATGCCCAGATTCATCAGATAGACAGGAGAAAACACTGGGAGCTGACCCTTAGACATACCTGGATAGGTGCTTATTTATTAAGTGCTAAAAACTGTTTTCCTCTAGACAAATGAGGAAAGTTGAGTCTGTAGTAATTTGTATCTTATTTAGTGCTTACAATGAGTTCTGAACAAGTGCTGAGATTAAAGAAACAGATTTTAGTGCCAAAACTAAAAAAACTGGCTCATCCTAAGGGAAGATTTGAAGAACAGACTTTATGGCGCCGGGAATAGTTTAACCCTAGATAGGCGGTGATGCATAAAGTGTGTATGTGTATATATATATATATATATATATATATATATATATATATATATATATATATATATATATACATTTTTTTTAATATAACAGTAGCAAATGAGCAAACTGATTTAAACAAATTAACCAATAAAAAGCTAAAAACTGAGCCCCGTTCTAGCAGTCTTCGATCAGACAAGTTCTAACTGCACACTCCAAAAAAAGATGGTCTGGATTAGTGCTCAAGTTATACCAACAAAGCTAGATTCAGCAGGTCTGAATTTAGTCTATGCTACCGCAAACAAGGCGTACCAATTTCAGAAAGAAACAGTTCAAATAAGCAGGCACAATAAGCCTTTAACCAGAAACTCCCAGCTCAGAAGGGCAGAATCTACCCTCTCCTCCCACAAGAGTGGAGGCCACACCTTCTTAATGTAAAATAACTGGCCCAAAGCCCAAGTACTTAATAACAGACACTAAGCCTTCAATCAGCAACTCTCAACTTAGAAGGATGTAAGCTACCTGTCCTGCCACAACAGTGCAGACCACAAACCTTCTTAATGTAAAACAACTGGTCTGAAGCCCAAGTGCTTCAACCAAAGGCTTAGAATAACAGTTACAATTTAATCAGGCTACTAACAAGCAGTAATTGCAGCAGAATAAATGCAATTAAGTACTTTTAATAACAAGCAGCAAAAGCAAATACAGTAATAAAGTAGGAAGAAACACAAATACAGTAAAAGCAGATAAATAAAGTGCATTTTTTATATAACAATAGAAAATGAGCAAACTGATTTAAACAAATTACCCAGTTAACCAGTAAAAAACATCAAACCTGAGCCCTGTTCCAGCAGTCTTCAATCAGACAAGTTCTAACTGCACACTCCTGCCACTAGGGTGCAGGGGAACCTTCTCCAAAAGAGATGGCCTGGATTAGTGCTCAAATTATACAAACAAAATTAGATTTAGGATGCCTGAATCTAGTCTATGCTACAGCAACTAAGGTGCACCAATTTCATAAAGAAACAGTTCAAATAAGCAGGCACAAAAAGCCTTTATCCAGAAATTCCCAGCTCAGAAGGACAGAATCTAGCCTCTTCTCCCACAAGAGTGCAGAACACAAACCTTCTTAATATCCTGAAGCCCAAGTGCTTTAACCAGAACTAAAACACTTTTAGAATAGCAGACACTGAGCCTTCAATCAGCAATTCCTAACTTAGAAGGATGTAAGCTACCTGTCCTGCCACAACAGTGCAGACCACACACTTTCTTAATGTAAAACAACTGGTCTGGAGCCCAAGTGCTTAAACCAAAAGGCTTAGAGTAACAGTTACAATTTAATAAGGCTACCACCAAGTAGTAATAAATGGAGCAGAATAAATATAATTGAGTACTTTTAAGAAGAGGCAAAAGCAAAATAAAGTGCAATTTTTTTTAGTAAAGTGCAAGGAAAAAGGAGGAAGGAGCAGAAGAAAAATTCAAGGTTAAGAACCTAAGTGGGTTGGCCTTCCCAAATATTCTCTCTGTATTAAGTAGAGTGAACACCAGACTGGGAGGGGTGTCCCAGATCAAATTTACAGTAGGGGCGGGCAACTGCAAAGCCACCAACTATAACACCACCACAATAATAGGGTGGGGGAAAGGGAAAACAGTTTCAGGACAGATGAGAAATAGGAAACAATGCCAGAAAATATATAAAACAATTCAGTCAGGCAAAATTAAGATAATGAAGAACTCTGAAAGGTTAAATGCCAAGAAATATACTTATCGATCAGCGATATATTTCCAGATTGTTTGAGAATCACACTGCAGCCAGAACACCAGGAGTTTCTAACAGTGTATGCAGGAATTTACAAACAGAAACTATTTTTAAATCAGCAAGCCTTGAAGCATTCAGATAACACAAAATCTTTTAGACCAGTTTTATAAACTTCACCACAGGAATAGAGGGGAAGCAGTTTCAGGACAGATGAGAAACAGAAAACAATGCAGTTTCAGGACAGATGAGAAACAGAAAACAATGCCAGAAAATATATAAAATAATTCAGTCAGGCAAAATTAAGACAATGCAGAACTCTGAAAGGTTAAAATGCCAAGAAATATACTTATCAATCAGCGATATATTTCCAGATTGTTTGAGAACCACACTGCAGCCAGAGCACCAGGAGTTTCCAACAGTGTATACAGGAATTTACAAACAGAAACTATTTTTTTAAATCAGCAAGCCTTGAAGCAATCAGATAACACAAAAGCTGTTAGACCAGATTTTTAAACTTCACCGCAAGAACAGGGGGGAAGCAGTTTCAGGACAGATGAGAAACAGAAAACAATGCAGTTTCAGGATAGATGAGAAACAGAAAACAATGCCAGAAAATATATAAAATAATTCAGTCAGGCAAAATTAAGACAATGCAGAACTCTGAAAGGTTAAAATGACAAGAAATATACTTATCAATCAGCAATATATTTCCAGATTGAGAGTCACACTGCAGCTAGAACACCAGGAGTTTCCAACAGTGTATGCAGGAATTTACAAACAGAAACTATTTTTAAATCCGCAAGCCTTGAAGCAATAAGGCTTGGAACAAACTTCCAAACTACACCAAGCTTTTAAATAACCTGCAAAAATTCAAATCTACTTAAAATATCACCTGGCAACTAATAAACTATACAGATGTACCACACCGAGGTTTAATTTTTCCAAGTCTTTTTGGGTTTTTAATACCATGATGGGAATAGACCCCATTCCTATGTTAAAGTATGATTCAAGTTTGTGGAATTAGTATTGTTTCAGTCTTTGATGTTAGCCAAAATTGCTCTTTGCAACACCTGCAATGTGCTCAGAACTGACTCCTTCTGCAATTCACATGGAGTTACATGTATTGGTAGCATATCTAAATATGACACCCATTGCTCCTACTGTTATTGGAACTGTCTGAGTATCCTTCTTCCACATTACCTTAATTTCTGCCTGCAAATCCTAGTATTTTATGACTTTGGGTCTCTCTGTATGTAAGACACTGCAATCCTTTGTATAGCTATTTCAATGAACAATGCTACTTTAGCCTTCTTTAAACAGACTACTATATCTTGTTTTCTCATATCTATTTTTTGAACTGTTGCTAATGGGTGATCCCTTGTGATATAAACTTCATCATTCTCTATAATGCTTTGTGGCAAGTGTGTCCAATGTTTCCAGTGCTTCTCAGCTACTTCAATATTGTAATGTTTGTATAATCCCCAATGCAACAGTGTTGCCACATTATTATGTTATTCACTATACAAACCCTCTGCCATTAGTGTATCACACTCAGCAACAAGATTTGCAACTGTTTACAGTTCTGTTTTACAGAACCTGTATTTGTCTGCTTCTCCCACATGTTCAATGGACTTTGTAAACCAATGTGTATGTCGCCCACTATCCTTGGCCACTAATATTAACCTTTCATCTTTTGGCTTAAATTCACCTCTCCTTAACCATTCCTGCATTAGCTCCTGATCAACATGAGGTTGTTATAGGAGTTTTCTAAACTTGCAGCGATATTTACACCTTTTTTCTTTCTTTCTTGTCTTATCATCTAATCCTTCTCCGTATATTCTTTCTTTTGTTTTTTTTTTGGCACATTCAGTCACTGCCTGATTTTTGTCTACTACTGGTTTGATTTCCATTCCTGCTTGATACCAATATTGTTCTGCTAAATTAAGCAGGGAAGTAATCTTAAACTTATTTTCCTCACATTTTAAAACTTTCTCTATGTTTGGATCTGCTAGTCAGCAGATATGGATGCAGTCCTACAATTGTAGATCTATACAAGTAATCAATTTCGAGGAGGTCCATACCTCCTTCAGAGCAAGGAATATATAATCTTGGTATACACTGATTTTATATATCATTTGATAAGCATGAAGCATTTTTTCTTGTCCAACTAATCCAATAACTTTTGGAGCCTGTAAGTCACCCCAGAACTGTAGGTTAGAACCGGAAGAGCAAATTGGTTTATAGCCTGGTCTTCATTTCTAGATGTCAGGGCTGCGTTCAGTATTACATTTTAGTCTTCTAAAATATTCCTTACTGAGTTTTATTCACATTTGTTCATGTCTTATTGTTGATCCTTCATCAGTTCCCAAATATTTATACTCTCACTCCTCCTCAAGTTCCTTTATATCACATTCCTGTCCCAGACTGATATTTTCTTGGTGCTGGAGCTTTCCTGCATTAAAGGTTGCTTCTGCACATTTTTCAAGACCAAATGACATTCTTATATCATCTGAGAAAGTTGACTACTTGCAGTTATGCTTTTAGCTCCTCATCTGATGAACTATTCAATTTTAAATAATTCACAAAAAGATGAGAAGTCTTTACACTTTGTTATTTTCTGGGAGCCAAATTGTAACCATTACCTAATCTGTTAAGCAGACAAGTTTAATGGGTTAAGGGCAAGACAAAAGAGCAACAGTGATGAACAATCACCCTGGAATATCCTCTTTGAAATTTTTATCTCTTGGATAATAATTTGTCCTTTATCATGGCTTAGCTGCAAAGTCATTTGCCATTGTTTCTCGGTCACTGTAATGTAATTGATCAATGTAGGGTTTATCTTATACATCTATAAGCACACCTACAGTATGAAGTATGCAATCCTAATTCTGTACACTATGGATACTCATCCAAGTGTGTTAATATAGTATTTTAATTTTACTCACAATATCTTGAAAACATGTATTTCCTTAATCTGATATGCTTTGTAAATAATGTTTGATAACAATTTTCTTTGAAATATTTTGTAAATAATGTTTGTTGACAATTTTTCTTCTGAATAATCAAAAATCTTTTTCTATCCTTGTTTTGGAGCTTTTATTCCTGGACTTCTGCTGAAAATGGGCATTTCAGTTCCAAGATGGACTTTCGTAATAAACAAAAGCAAGCTAGTCTAGCTCCATCTTCTTCTTGCTCACCCAAGGTAAACACTCTTCTTTTATCTTCAGGCAGTAGATCTCTGTTTATCTTGCAAGTCTTAGTCCTCATACCTCTCTCTTCCTCTCAACAGTTTCTCCTTCTTCTAAGTATAGACACTTGGTGTATATTTTATATTATTATTATAATACTATATCATACTAGATGTTATTTTGATTGCACAGTCTAAGGTGTTCCACTTCTGTACCTGTATAGTGTACCATTTGTCATCCTACTTTTAGTTGTGTAAATTTTAAAGTTTTATTATCCTAATTTGATTTGATGTAAAATGTATAGTGTTATGCTTCTGTATCTGGGAAATTGTACTTTATCTGTGTTATATGTGGAGCTTTTCTCCCCAGACCTCTGCTGAAAAAGGACTTGTGTCCAGTCGGACTTTCCCTGTAACTAAATGTAAAAATAAATAAAATAAAATAAAAATAAGATAATGAATAACTGGTTTACTTACTAAAATTTGTATAATTCATTTGGCATTATCTAACTATACAAGGCATTTAAACTGATACATATTTGGGAGTCAAGGAAGAAAGAAAAGCTGTAATATATTTTGAAACATTAACAAAGCATTTGTTTCTATATCACTATGTGACATATAGAGTCAGTACCCTTCTAACCTTAAGATGACTTACAAAACAAACTTCTCTCTAACACAATAAGATATGTAATAAATGCAACCTTCACAGGTAACTTATGCAAATCTGCTTATGAACCATTGTACAGGGGGAAATGGATTAAGTAGTAACATAAATGTAGAATTTACACAAACCATCAACTGTTTAGTTAACCGTATTTAACACAAATTATTTTTTGTGAATTATGAAATCCAGGTCATAGATGAAATGCCACAGAAATGCATGGAAAACAATCACTGACAATTGCAACAGAAGGGTTAAAGTACTTTTGACAAAAAAAAAAGATCATTAGGGTATCCTGAGACCACACATCATCCTTGCTAATATGGAGAATTGTAATGACCTACCCTCATACCCCGCCCTGCCCCAATGGTATTTATTGTGGGTGTGAGGCTAGCTGCGGGTTTGATTTCAAGACAAAGATTATTTCAAGACTGTAGTTGTGGGTTTAACTTGATTATACATTAACAGTGACCGAGGACACAATTTTTTTTGTAAAGTCCTTGATGGCCAAATATGATGACAGATATTTATTAATATGTAGAAACATAATTAACTGTCTAATAAAAGTAGCAGGAGCCAAACATCTGACAAGTGCAGTTACCAAAGAATGTGAATAAGAAATGTTTGTATTTTCCTTATTTTAATCAAATGAGTATATTTAAATGCTTAGAGGTAGACAGAGAACTGTGAAGATAAGATAATTAATTTCCAGAGAAACTGTACTGCTGACATACATGCACTTACCACTGATCTGTAGCCTAGAGGTGAGATAAATATACTAAGGTCAGCACTAGGGAGTGTTAAATCAACATATTAATTTCAGAGAGGGGAAACCAGCCATATTTATCAAGAGGCTTATCAATCAAGTGGAGAAGTGAGTAGGAGCTTAAAAGGGTTTTAAACGTAAGCATTCTGTTCTTGCATCCTAGTGTAACACTACTGACAGCATGACACGGCTAACGGTGATGAAAGTAATTGTTCGAAATGAGTGCTGGTTAATGCTCAATGTTTAGCTGCAAAAGAAAATGAATGTGTTGTAGAAAGAGGACTGTGTACCTAATCTGGCACAGCAGCAAAAAAACAACATTCTGCGGTCAGAGTCACACAGGTGGGACTGAAGCAGGTGAAGCCTCGCTGCCCTCTCACCCCTTTCAGGCACAACATGATCATATTATTGAGGTTGTCTGAAAAACTGCCTGCCTTGTAAATTTCACATCAAACAACTGAGTACTATGAAATCTACTCTATTTGCCTCATTAAGCAAAAGTGCATAATTTTGGTACTCATTTTAATGACTGCACTGCATGGATATAAACAATAAAAATGTGAATGGTTTACTCTAGAGGCAGTTTTGAACAAATATAAATATATTTTTTGACTGTTTCACATAAAAACTTTATACAGACAACAGCCCTGACATTAAATAAAATAATTCAAACAAAAGCAGCAAAACACTTCAGATATCAAACAAATGCAATGCATCCACTGTTTATTATTTACATTCTTCTTCTTCTGTGATATTCAAAAACAAATAAAAGAAGATAGCACCTTTATAAACATCACATTTTGGTCAGATGATTACATTTATCCAATAAAAAATGTAAGACTAAAGTATGCTGTTGTTAATAACCATTATGAACAGACTGCTACTACCAAGGTTTATTACAACCAACAGTTTTGCAAAAATTGTTATTTCTGTATATGTACATAGGTTCCTAAATAGTTACTAAGCATGCAGTCCAGGAGGCCATTAATGAGCCTAGCCTAAATTTCCAATTGTCACATGACAATATCTGGTCAAGTGCATTGCTCAAAGTCACACAGTTGGCAAATGAAGGCTGATGGAATCAATCAATGCTGTGCCCGGCCATTTACAGAGCATAGCTTTAACAGGTGGTCAGATAAAGCTTCAGTGCTTTTTATGTGATAAAAACTTTTCTTAAAAAAAAGTGCATCTAAAAACATAAAATAGATATGACTAATGACACTGATAATAATATATTAGCCTTACAGATTAAAACGGCGACAATAGCCACAGATTTGGATTCATGGGCATTGACCTTTTACAAAATTGTACGATAGAGACTTGGACAGTGATCTTAAACTTGATATTAAATATGTAGGTTAAATACTAATGCTAGTAAGGGCCTTAACAGTTTTGGCATAGTCAGTTATTAGAAATACAGATAGCTCATTTGTTAATCCAGTCATTAGAAATACAGATAATTAATTTGTTAATCTGTTGCATCAAATTGTTAAATGATATGTCATTTTTATTTGATAAATGTGGTCATGTGGCCTGTTTGTGATAAAGGTGCACACCTCCTAAATTTTTATTTTTTTTTACAATTCTCTGATGAAGGCTGTAAATCTAAAATATTTTACATATATATTTTTTTTTACAAATTATGTTTTGCCACTTTAGCTTATACCATCTTTTCAGGTGAAACAAAACTGTATAAATTTGATCTGGACTGGACAATATCAGTTGTTGGGGTAATATGCTGTTAATATATCTATATATAAGCACCCCACATTATTTAGATAAATATTGTCATCTCTGTTATAACTATCCACATGTATCTGTGAAATTTACTATGTATGTGGGGGGGGCTATGCCCCCACACCCCCCATTGTGGGAGGCTGTGCCCCCCACACCCTCCCTATCTATTTATTCTAACTCCAGGGTCACGCTACAGTGGGGAAAGGGTATAATGCTTTGAATGTCATGTGTTGATGTCATGAGTTTTAACCAAACGAGTTTTCTGTGTTTTGAGCTTTAGGTGTTTTGGTCTCTCTGAAAATGTTGTCGATCATATGAACTTTCGATCATATGAAGTAGATCCATATATATATATATATATTACATTTCATTGACTACTTCAGTGGAAGGCTCCAGACAAATGTGTTTTAACCAGTTCTCTACACTTTAGGTACTAGGATGTGGATTCTCAGTTTAATTTCTCCAAATGATTATGTTTTGCATTGCCTGACAGAAATGGACCCTACTCTTAAACCAAGACATAATTAAAGTTTATGAAATCAGTATTGTTTCAGTCTTTGGTGTTAGCCAAGAGTGCTCTTCTCAGCGCCTACAATGGACCTAGAATTTGCCCTTCTGCATTTCTTATGGCTTTACATGTATTGGAAGCTTGGTATAATTAAAACTGGGATTTTTTTATTGGTCCTGTTGCTCCTACTATTTTTATAGTGTCTGGATATCTTTCTTCCACACTGTTCTCATTTCATGACTTTGTGTCTCTTGGTACATAAGACATTATGATCACCGGGTGTAGCAGTTTCGATGATTTTTTCTTAGACTATAATATCTGGGTTTCTTGTGTGTATTTATTAAAATTTTAGTACTGGGTGATCCCACCTGATCTGAACTTCATTGTTGATAATGTTTCTAACGCTTCTCAGCTACCTGCATATTGTAGTATTTGCAAAATCCTCAGTGCAACAGTCTTGCCACATGATTGTGCTTTCCAGTAACCAGACCTTCAGCCATGAGTGCATCACACCCAGGAACAATACCTGCAACTGTTTCCAGTTTTGTTTTACAGAACCTGTATTTGTCTGTTTCTCCCACTTTTTCTATAGACTTAGTAACCACTGTCTTGGGCTGCCATTATTAGCCTTACATCTTTTGTTTTAAGTTCACCTCTCCTTAACCATTACTCAACCAAAACTTTTTCTAAACTTGTTTCCTGCCTTTCCTGTGGGTAGTCTAGCCTGGATATAGATTTGCTGTGTCCAGGACTATTTGTAGGCTTCTAGGGCCCAAGACTTTCTGTGTTGGAGGGAAGCTTTCTAGCTTAATTTTGTTTCTTAGAACTAGCCAGTTTTGTGTTTCAGCACTTGTTCAGAACTTATTGTAAGCACTAAATAAGCTACAAATTACTACAGCACTCAACTTTCCTCACTGTCTAGAGGAAAACAGTTTCTAGTACTTAACAAATAAGCACCTATCCAGGCATGTCTAAGGGTCAGCCCCCGGTGTTTTCTCCTGTCTACCTGATGAATCTGGCCATCTTAGGGCAATGCAGTAATTGCCTCATGTACACAGACAACCCTCTCCTCCTACCACCCAACACTACAACCTGTGAGAGATGCACTTATATAGTCAAACTGGAAGCAAAGCTCTCTTCACCCAAGACTGGACTAGACAGTCAAGAGGAGAAGGTAAACACTTGCACCACACCACACTCAGCACATAGTCCCTCAAAACCTACACCACCAAAACACACACATAGAAACACAAAACACACACCTACATTCGCGGAGGCTCTCAGTAAAAACCTGCCCAAGCAACAGGGACCTCCAAAGTAGAAACACAAGCAACCCCCACCCCCCAACACAACCCAAATGATACATAGCCCACAAACTCAGTATGCCACTCAACCACAGCCCATAAGGCATAACAACGTACCCAACACTCTAGTCATAGGTGACTCTATAGTCAGGCACACTGATGTTCCACTCACCAGGCTAAACAAGGAGAAAGCTACTGTCAGCTGCCTGTTGGATGCTAGGATCCACCACATAACGCATGCACTCAGGTCACTCCACAACAAGTACAAATATGACTCTGTCATTGTCCATGTTGGTGTGAATGACCTGAGACGTACCTCCTTGGACTACATGAAAAGGGACATGGAGGAGCTGTCCAATCTTGTAGCCCAGGCAGGTATGACCCTAGCCCTGAGTAGCATCCTGCCATCACCCAGAATGATACCACAGTACAAGGACAAAATGATTGACTTTAACAATTGGCTAAGCTTCTGGTGTCATTCTAAGGGGATCCAGTATCTGTCTGCCTGGGATGACATGATCGATAAGCCACGATGCCTTGCCAGAGATGGCCTGCACTTGTCGCCCCTGGGATTCCAGATACTGGCTAAGGCTCAAGCCACCCCTATAGTGCCTTTTTTAGGCAAGGTTCAAATTACAAATTCACCACCCTAACAGGTACAGGCAAGAAGAATCTGAGGGTATTGCTACTCAATGCTAGAAGTCTAAACCTCAAAATGCACTCTCTTGAGGCACTCCTTAAAATGGAGAACATCGACATCTGTGCAGTGACAGAGACCTGGTTCAAGGCTCCAGAGAGTACCCCTGCATTACCAGGCTATAATTCATATCACACCTTTCAGCCACCTAACCTGGACCGAAACACTAAAGGTGGAGGCGTGTCCATATTCATTAAGGATATCCACACCTCCAGGCTAGTTGCTCAGCATAATGCATCCGAGATTATCCAAGTGCAACTAACTCTGGGCAAGACCGCAATCCAAATTCTAGCTTGCTACAGATCCCCCACCATGCCCCAAGATTCCCACTCCTCATTTCTTAATACACTGGAAAATATTAGGGTACAACCTAACACCCTAATAATGGGTGATTTCAACTACCCTACCATTAACTGGGAAAACTACTCATGTACCAACTCTTGTGCTCAACGTTTTCTGGAATTCATAAATTCCAATGCCATGGATCAACTTATCCACACCCCCACCAGGGGCAGCAATATCCTAGACCTAGTTATTACCAACATGGGCAACCGGTGCTCCACACCAGAGGTCAATTCCTCGTTGGTCAGATCCGACATAAGCTAATCACCCTAGACATCCACATCCCTCCCCCACCCCCATTAGGGAAACCACAGTAAAAAATTTCTCCAAAACCAACTTCACGCTTCTTAAGACAGAAGTGGAAAACTTCACGACACCCATGCTGATGGACAATAGAGGTATGACTGCTGAATCCTACACAAATGCACTTTATAAGCACTTACATGAGTGCATGGATTGTGCAATCCCTAAAAGAACCAAGATGCTATCCTCCAAAAAAGGAAGCCAATCTGGTGGTCCCCTGCCATAAACAAACTCTACAACAGAAGAAAGAAACTATTGCAAAAAAGAGTAAAATCCCATGATTGGAGAAACTCCCTGGTCAGCTTCAGTAAGAAGCTGAGACACCTCATAAAATCCTCCAAAGCTAGTTATGAAAACAAAATCGCCACTGACTCTAAAGACAACCACAAAGCATTCTATAGCTATGTCAAGAATCTCAATGGCAACACTCAGATCTGCTCTGAGTTACAGCACAATGGCACTAAATATACAGAACCAACGGATATTGCCAACATCCTGGCAGATAGGTTCAGTGCTAACTTAACCCCTTTGTCATCCCCTAAAGGGCCCATCTCTGTACCAGAAGAATGCAAAGTTCCTGTAATCACAGCTGCACAGGTAAAAAACACACTATCCAAAGCCAAGAACACAGCATCCATGGGACCTGATGACATCCTAGGCTGTGTTCTACATGAACTACAGAACGAACTGGCACCCCACCTAAGTACCATGTTCAGTCATAGCCTCACCTTAGGCTATGTGCCCACTGAATGGCGCACAGCAACAGTTATCCCACTCCACAAAGGGGGAGCCACCACAGACCCCAGAAACTACTGCCCCATTAGCCTAACAAGCCTGGCCTGCAAGGCTATGGAGCATATCATCATGGAACTTATAAACAATGACATTGGTAATCTCCAAACTCAGGACCCCACCCAGTTCAGGTTTGTAAAAGGCAAATCATGTCTCCTAAACCTGATAGACTTCTTTGAAGCAGTCACCAAAGCCATAGATGAGAGTAAAGTGGTTCACACAGCCTATCTAGATCTCGCCAAGGCTTTTGACACCATCCCCCACTCTGGAATTATAGATAAACTCACTAAACTAGGTATAAATCCCTATGTCACAAGATGGGTTACCAACTGGCTCACTGACAGAACCCACACTGTGAAAGTAGCAGACTCCAAATCCAGCTTTAGACCAGTGACAAGTGGAGTACCACAGGGTTCAGTCCTGGGTCCTCTCCTGTTTGGTATCTAGTTCTTTGAAGTACAGGCCAACACAGAAAGTCTTTGGCTAATGAAGTTTGCAGATGACTGCAAACTAGGAGCCATAATCAAAACTCCAAAAGATGTGGAGATCCTACAAAAGGGCCTTGCTGAGACAGATGCCTGGTGTCAAAGCCATGGCCTCAAGCTCAATGCCAAAAAGTACATTGTCATTCCTTTTGGTAAAAACTCATTACTCATGAACTACCACATAGGTGGTAGTCTACTTAACACCGAAAGTTTGATAAGAGACCTTGGGACACAGGTGGACAGTAGTCTCTCCTTTGATAATCACATCGCCACAGTAGTCAGGAAATTCTTCTATGTGGCTCACTTCATCACAAAAGGTTTCTCATCCAGGAAAAAAAGAGGTCATTGTTCCCCTCTACTCGTCAGTCATTAGATCCATTATAGAGTACAATGTCCCTTTTGGTATGTACCTCACAAGACATCTAAAGCAACTGGAAAGGTCACAGAAGTACCTCACAAAGAGAATTACCGGCCTCAAAGAGATGCCCTATGCAGACCGTCTCAAAAAACTGCAGCTTTACTCCGTTGCATATCGCCTACTCAGAGGCAATCTCTGCCTAACACACAAAGCTATGTCAAACCCAGAGCTTTTAGACATGCTCCACTTAAAGAAATCCCAATCCCTATGAGCTACACACTCTAGGGACCTAAACCTTGTCACCACAATAAACAGAACATGCTGGAGGGATAGATTCCTGTCTCAGAGACTTCCCATACTCTGGAACAAACTACCTATCTATATCAAACAAAGCTCCTCATTAGCACTGTTCAAGAAAAATCTTGATTATTGGATGGGAGATAGGAAATTCACCCCGGGGATCACTTCTGTGGCTCTGCTCAACAGTGGCACAGGAAAATAATTTTCTTGGGTGGCGAAAGCCAGGGTACCTTTGGCTAGGCTTATATAGGCCCTAGGGCCAATAGCCTAGTACCTACCTATGTACTGCATTAAATCTTGGTTAGCATGTGGTTGCTTTAGGAGTTCTCTACAATTGCCACTATATTTGTTAACTTTCCAATTTTCTTTCCCTTTCTTTGAGTCCTAAGCAAAGATGTCATCATAGGCTTCTTCTCTTTATGCTTTAAAACCTTCACTATATTTAGACCTGATGAGGTCAGCAAATGTGTATGCAGTCCCGTGATCACAGACCTATACATGTAGCCAGTTTAGCAGAAGCTCATACTCCTTCAGAGTGAAGGATAATGGACAATCTTGGTACACACTGATTTTTATGTATCATTTGATAAGCATGAAGCATTTTTCTTGTTTTCTTGTCTAGTTGATTTTTATGCTGTTTGGCACCAGTCAATAACACCAAAGCTATAAGCTAGACCAGGAAGAACAAACTGATTTGTAGCTTAGACTTCATTCCTAGATGTCAAAGCAGTTTTCTGTATTAGCTTTTTTCTTCTGAAGTATTCTTTACTGAGCTTTGTTTTCATTCATTCATATTTTATTGTTGACCCTACTTCTATTTGCAGATATTTATATACTGTCCTGCTCAAATTTCTTTATATCACATCCCTGTCCCAGGTTGATATTTTCTTGGTGCTCCTGGTTTCCTTTTATAAATGTTGCTTTTGGAAAATGTATCAAGACCAAATGTCATTCTTTTAACTACTTGTAGTTGTGCTTTCAGATTTTTACCTGATGAACTGCACGATTTTAAATCATTCACAAAAAACTAAATGTGATATCTTTGAATGAGGCTAATTTCTGGTAGTGACCATAGCCATACCTCTTAACCTCTTAGAACAAGAAATCTGGACAAAGCCTAAAATAATGGGGGATCAAAGGCCCAAAAATAGGGACAGATTTTAAATATTGCTCTTATAAACTTAGAAGGTCACCAGAACAATAGAATTTGTGTTAGCATGCATTTTCTGAAACACAAATGTATGTCATTATTTAGTGACCTCAATCCTCAGTGATTTGATCTCAAACCAGAGAATTTATGAGAAATGGACCAAAAATGTGAGACAAAAATCTGGACATTCTGCAAGACTCTGGACAGCTGAGAGGTATGACACAGCCTAATATATTAAGTAAACAGCTTAATGGGTTAATAACAAGACAGAACAACAGCAGCAGCAACAAAGAGTCATCCTAGAATATCCCACCTTGAATATTTATACCTGTAATGATAATTTGTCCTTAATTGTGACTTAGCTGTAAAGTAGTTTGCCACTGTTTCATAGTCACAGCTATGCAATTGATCAATGTAGGTCATATCTTAAATATCTGTAGGCATTTCATTATCCAGGAATGTAGGATGGTGTCATATTATCTATCCATGCCATACTTAATCTCTTCCCTTTTTAAAAGCTCTCTATTATAACTTTGTTTAACAATGGACTGTATAGCTTCATAGGCAAGCACTAGGCTAGCTTCCCTTGCAAGTCATTTTAAGTCAAGCCAGTTTCCTTTTTTATATTTGAAATAACCTGTGGGATTTGGTTAAAGACTAGTCTTATCCATCCCTTAGTCGATAATTATATATTACGACTAATGAGAATAACTGGGATCATACCAGAGAAAATTTGAGGGGACCTATGCATGGGATAAAGCATTTAGGAGATGCCTCTGTCCATTAGTAGTACAGGAGGCAGTTCTGCTGTACGTTTTCTCTTTCCCATTCATAGATTTAAGTTGTGCTTGAATATGGACAGAGATGAACTTTGTTTTACATGGATAGGGAATCTATTCTGTAGCAGCAATATCCTCTGCGAAATATACCTGTCCCTCCAAACCATTCTGCTGATGTTGCAGAAGAGGTTTAGAGCTCTGGAATGAGTATTTGTTATTCCACTTGACTTGCTGGTAGACAGTAAATCCATCAGTAAAATGGTCGGAGGATGCATTGTATGTCAGACACAGGTCACCTCTTAGCAGTCTATAGATACAGAGTACAGTGACAGGGCTTTGAGTCAGTCCATGTAGGACATGTTGTTTAGGCCTTGTATCCTTTTAGTAAGGTATTTCTGTGAGCATTCCAGTTGTTGCATGTGTCTGGACAGATACATACCAAAGGGGGCATTATATTGAATAACCGGCCTAATGAGGGCTGAGTAAAGAGGGACAATGACATCCATAGATCTAGACACAATCCCTTTGTTAATAAGTTGTGCAACAATGGACACATGTTGGTCAAATGTTAGGAAACTGTCCACATAAATTCCCAAATCCCAAACAATTGGGTCAGTTCTTAAGAGTGTATTATCAATGTGGTAGTTCCCTTATGTAGATGACTTCCCAAAAATAATTTTGGCATTTAGTTTCGGTCTATGATATTGGCACTGGTTATTTATTTGGGACAAACCATCCTGCAGGATGGCTAAGTCACTTGGGAATTCAATGACTGCTCTTAGCTTGTAGTCATCTGTAAACGTAGTCAGCCAGAGTCCTTTATAATTGCCTTTTGCTTTAGAAAAGTAGATGGCAAACAGTTGAGGTCATGGCACAGAACCATGGGGGCTCCACTGCTGAATGGTCTTAGTGAGGGTAACTTCACCTGTATTAATTATCTGTGACCTATCTGTGAGCCAGCTGGCAATCCAGCTGGTAACATAGGGGTTTATTTCCTGTTTATTTACCTTTTCTGCTATACCTGACTCAGGAATTGTGTCAAAAGCTTTGGCCAGGTCAAGGTATGTGGAGTGTAGCATTTTGCATTCATCCATTGCTTGGTGAACTTTTCAAAGAAATCAACCAGATTAAGTAAGCTTGACCTGCCCTTGAATCCAAACTGAGATGGGTCTAATGTTTAGAGGTCTCTTATATAGGTTCATACTAGGCTATCTGCCCTAGGGCATTTATAAGCCTAGCCAGAGTGTGTATGGCTTTCACCACCCATTTTAAATTAATTTTGCTATGCCCTTTTTCAAGGTTAGTATACTGTGCCTTTGTCTAACAGTGACACAGAAATGATACCCGGGGTAAACCTACGATCTCCCATCCACTCATCAAGATTCCTCTTGAAGAGAGTCAATGAGGGACTCTGCCTAACCTGGACTGGGATTTTATTCCAGAGTGAAGGGAGCCTCTGGGTTATGAATCTGTCCCTCCAGCATGTCCTATTTATTTCAGTGCTGAGGTTTAAGTCCCTCGAGCGCGTAGCTCGATGGGATTTGGATTTTCTGAGGTGCAGCATGTCCATTAATTCCGGGTTGATTGATTAATTCCATGATAAGTCTTTCCATGACTTTGCATATGAGACTGGCCAGAATTGTGAGTCTATAATTGCCTGAGTCTGTGGAAGGTCCTCCCTTATGCTGGGGAATGCAGCTGTTCTCCATTTGCTTGGTATGAACCCTGTATGGAGGCTGAGACTGAACAGTGTTAGTAGGGGTGTGACTAAATTGTCCTTTGTGCTATTTAAGATGCATCCAGGGATATTGTCAGGACCCACTGATGCAGTGCTTTTAGCTTTTGATAGCACTTTTAGGAACTGGTGTTGTGCAATAGCTAGAGGTGAACCTGTTCCAGGTATATCTTGGGGGACAAATGGAGGAGGGGGTAAAGTTAGAGCTACATTTATTGGCCAGTAGATTTGCTATATCTTCAGCCTCAGTGTAGGCAACATTGTTCACAATCAGCTCAGAGCACTACTGCATTGTGCTTTTGAGATAACAAACATAACTAAACAAAAATACCAAGTGATTGTCATTGGCTTGGGTAGCTAACTTGGCTTTGGTGGATTTTATTAAGCTCCTGAGTTGTTTATTTCAGTGGCAAGGGCTATTACATTATAGGAATTACTCTAATTACTTTTGGTCAAAATTATTTTCCTTTTATTTTAAAGCTTGTTGATATAATGGCTCCACCATGTGGATTTGTTTCTAGAGTTTTCGCTGCACTTTGCTTACATGCTGGTATAATGTGGTGGTGTACATTTCAGCATATTCAGTGGAGTTAATTTGGTTTGGAGGGGATTTGAAGCTTGATAATGTATCACTTAGGTAGTTTGCCTTAAAGAAATTTCCACTGGTACCTTGGGTGGAAGGGATCTCTGGTTTCAGTTTTATTTTGAAGATGAGTGCTTTAACATTAGACCTAAACAAGTGATGAAGATACAATAATGATGGTGCAAGATACTGCCATACGAGTAAGGACATGATCCAAGATGTTATTTCCCCCAGTGGGTACTTTGACTAATTGTTCCAGGGCATTTGTATTGCTTGTGCACTAGTGGTGGTGCAGGTTTCCCAGTTTATAGGTGAATAGTTTAGATCAGCTATGAAATGGTATTGGGGTTTAATACTTGAGTGATTCTTCTTCCTGTAGATGGGTGTTACAGCTAGTTAATACATGGTAGGGGACCTTTCTGATGGTTATTTGGACATAAAGAAGCTCTAGTGCATCATGCTGCTTTACCAGTCTTGATATGAGTTTCTTCTGGATGTAGATTGAGACACCTCCACCTTTTTTCTCCTCCTGCACAGTAGCTGGTCTAAGCATGTGAAAGGTGTTATAGCCCTGCATAGTTGGAATTCTCTTCAGTATGTTAAACCATGTCTCGGTCACTGCAGAGACATTAATGTCCTCCAGGGTGAGAAGGGACCCCCCTTTGAATGACACAAAAACATAAGCCCAATACTGAAATAAATCATATTTTGCTCATATTGTGGCATCATCCTCAGAGAAGATAGAACACTGCTCAATGCTAGGCTCATACCCACCTTGGACACATAGTCTGAGAGGTCCATCGTGGCTCTCTTCATAAAGTCCAGGGAGGTACACCTCAAATCATTGACACTGGCATGATCTATGACAGGATCATTCTGGTACTTGTTCAAGGACTTGAGTGCATGAGTGATCTGATGGATCCTGACACTAGAAAAGCAATTAGCCATCACCCTTTCCTTGCTTAGCCTGGTAAGAGGCACACCTGTATGTCTTACAATAGACTCACCCATAACAAGAATGTTTGGTTGGGTCAATGTCCTGCCTTATGGGCTCAGCAGCTTTGACTTTGGGACTCCTTGCACTTTGTGAGGAAGTAGGCTTAATTTGCTGAGAGTGCTTTGTGTCCCTGATGTATTCTGGAGGTTTGAGATTTGGGCAGGGTAACCCTTAGAAATTCAGCATATGATGACTTATGTGTATTGTGATGGCCTTAGAAAGATGTGATGTGTGGTGTACTGCTTAGATTCATAGGTTCATAGGATGATACTAGGCTATTGGCCCAGATGTCCTTATAAGCCTAGCCAAGAGTTTCACTCATGTTCCCTCAAAGTGCTGACAGTTTTGGTGTGTGAGTTTACAATGTGTGAGATTTTTGCCTCCAAGAATATTATTTATGTACATCTCTCTCACACACACACTGAGTAATAGATGATAATCAGATAGGATGAGACAGTTCTTACACTGTCTCAAGGCACCCATCTTAATCAGCTGGCTAGAGAAGTTGAGGGGCAGTGCTGGTGCATGATACCGATAGGAATGGCCCTGGGGAAAGGGGTAACTATAACTGCTTGGTGTTCAATTTTAGAATAATGTTTGGGTAGACATGCTACTGAGTATTTAAATTTCAATACAAAACAACTAGCCTGGAGACCTTCTGCCACCAGCAATATCCAGTAGACTAACTATAGTAGGAAAAAAATCACTGATTCGATACTAGAATCAGTGCGAGCAGTATCAGTGCACTCAATATTAAGCAAATTATCAAAGGTGTTTTAGCATGGTGAGTAGTTTAATGGGGAGAGACTTTACAAAATGTGTGTGCTTATTGTCATCAGTCAAGAAATGGGGAGAGGGAGGGAATTATGTTCTCAAATTATCATAAGGGACAGGCAACAACAGATACACTGAGTTTGCAAAGAAAAGTCTTAAACTAGCCTGACATTTAACACAGTACATAAGAATGAAACTAGGGTTTAATACCAACAGTTAGACCACTTAAACTGCAAAATGCAGGGCAACTGTGTATTGGAATTACTAATATAGTTTTAAAGACCTTAGCTAAAGAAGATACAGATTACTAAAATTAATTTAAAATCAGATCAAGAAATGAAAGCACTTATCTTTCTTTCTCTAAGTATTGGAACTATTACAATATTATATTATTTAAGATGTCACAGAAAGTGACAGTATATGAAGAGAAACAACAGAGTATTGTAATCTCCATTGTCATGCAATTATTTAAGTCTGATATATAATAAATAAAATATATGGATCAACACACATGCAATTTGTGTACAGTACTAAAGTATAGTTATGGGGCAGGGCCAGGTCATTCTTGTGGTTCCTTCTATGTATTGTACAGGTTAGCCTAGCATGGGAGGAAAGAGTACTGCTGTAAAAAGTGACATAGTCAAGATTTTACCTAGGAAAGAAAAGTACGAGAGATAAAAGAGGGGCATGTCTCCATGGAAGATAAAGACAGAAAGAAAGAAGATTCATACTTATTCAATTTTCAGAATTTTGAAACAGAATTTTGAGACTGAAATGTTTAAATATTTTGGATAATTATCATTATATCCAGGATGCAAAGATCTGGGAGTAAGAACAGTAATGAAGTGGTACAGAAAGGCAAAGTCTCCACATATTGCTTACATGAACCTATAAATGTGTAATCACTTCATATAAACTTGCCCTCGTGTTTGCTATGAACTAACAGGGTTTCATGGGGATAAGGAGTAAGCAGGACAACCTGGCGTGGTGGTCATAATGTCAAGACCTGCAGCCTTAATAAACAAATCAGTAACAGGACTTAGAAAACTGTACAAAATAGGATGTAAATACATATTTCATTTCCCAAAATAACACCAAATTGATAAATGTAGAGATACATGGTGTCCCCATTACTACACCCTTGATTTAGTGATAGTAGTCAAGAAATGTACTTTTTTTGTTCTTGATAGGTTGAGCACAGATCAATTTAGTGGCCACTGGGAAACAAAACTGGAAATTAAGGAATTGTTAAGGTAATTAAGGATTGAATGAAGCTATCAATCCTAATTGTGTATTAAGGCCACAAGATTTGACATTATGACCTTTAAGTATTGTTTAATAATTGTTTTAATGGTTTCTTTTATGTACTTTAATAATAACATTTGAGTTTTTGAGCATATACACCTTTAATATAATTTGTTGTTTGACTGGGTAATTAATTCAACATATGTTAATGAATGTATTTTATGAGTTTGTGTAGCTGTAGTCACTATATTCTGATGAAGTATTTTTTGTAAGACGAAAGTACTTTAATCTAGTAAATATTTTGGATACAAGCAAAAAAGATATATTAGGCTAGTAACACTGTTTAAAAGATCACTGGCCACTTCCGTGGAATGGCTGGAGAGTTTTATGTGACAGTAATAGTCAGACAACCTTCTATTAAATAAGAACAGATGAAGCAGTTTGGCTAATGTCAAGAGATCTTATGGGATGGTGGGTGGATGTGGCAAAGCTATAGAAATGTGTCTAGTTAAGCTACCAGTATCAGTCTTTGATTCAGTATCCGGCGAAACCAGAATCTAAAACAAATTCTTGAGAATGTAAGCAAAGATAATGACCCTCTCCTGAAAAATTGACCAGGAACGTTCCCATGCAACAAACAAAAGTGTGGCTACTGTAAACACCTAAGTAACAATGAACAGTTCACCTGCCCGAATACAAAGAAAACCTTTCACAGAAGTTCTACGGGAACTCCCATGCTGAATGCATAGTATACCAAGGTCAATGGGCCAAGTGCATAGCATTCTATGTTGGAAAAACACTAAGCAAATTAAAAAACAGAATAGCCCAACACCTGCATGATATCAAATGCCAAAATCCAAACAATGCTTTAGTCAAGCACCTCAGGGAATCCCATGGACCTAATAAGTTTCTCTTTCATATCCTGGACATGATCAAAAAAGAGGAGTTCCAAGGACCAATGAATGATTACTTGGAGAAGCGGGAACTTGAATGGCAGATTAGGCTCAATGCCAGCAGAGCCCATGGACTGAACTTTCGCATATCCATAAACAGCGTGCTAAACTTAAGGAAGCTTCACCATCACACCTTTTACTGAAAGTAAAAATTACTGTTTTACCTGATTATTTATTGAAATCTTATTTATCACTCCCAAAGACAGTCAATTAATGTCTTCACCATAGTTAGAAATTAGTTCTGATGAAGTGAACTGCGAAAGCCCATGGACTTTTGTAATTGAAGAATACTCATTTTTATTTCTTTATTTTTATTTTTATTTATGTTTCTTTAATACAAACATGAATTTTCTGACCATGAGCTCCAGTTCAACCTTTTACACACTTGGGGGTCTAATAACAGAATAGTATATGTAAGATCTGCACATCTTAAACACAGGATGTCCTTAATACGTTCATTTGCATATATCCCATGAGCCTCTAGCACAAGAGTTTTTAAGGAATCACACAGAAAAAAACATAGCCTGACCAATTTTTTCTTGTAGTTTTTGAAGATTGGTTTATCTATGTAACTTGTTTTAGTTTATTAGGAGGGATCTTTTTTACAGACACCCTTATGGTAATGGGCTTCAACTGGGTTAATGCATTCTTAACTCCTCAGTGTACAAATTGTGCTTATCTAGCTTCTGAAAAGATTGTGCAAGAAGAATTGAGAGTCATTGTGTTGTTTTGTTTTTTTTCTTCTATTACTATAAAGGACAATCTTTTGTAGTATTTTGAAAAATAAAAATCTTTTAAGACTTTGGAGCTTGACCTGCTAGTTTGAACACACTTCTATAGAGGTATAAGATAATGAAAAAAATAAATCTGTGCAGTGTACCAAGGAATAACTTGGATAAAGGAATACCGATAGTGTAACCAAGTAGCAGCAAGGAGTAGTGCTCTACTAAGCATATCTCTATATGTAAACTGAATCAGCTGATGAAAAGTGACATCACTAGCTTTACTGTAAAAGCCCAACAATAATAGAGGTAAGGGTGTCAGAGGATGAGCAGATGGACAGTGATGTTCCCAATTCACCCCATTTTCCGCTGAAGACAATCAGATGGCTTTCAGTAAGCCAAACAGGATTCAGCAAATAGAAGCTTACTGCAATAAATATTGCCAAAGTATGAGACAAATATAGAACTAAGTATGGACAGAGTGAGAGCACCATTACAAACGTAATAGCAGTGGTAACACCACAGAGCACCAAAGAAGTGGATAAAAATAGAATTATAGGATTAAAGAAATGCACCCTCTGGGATTTTAACAGATTCTCACTGCCAGTGCTAACTTATGCAGGCCTGTCAATTAGTATGAGTATGAGAATCTCTGATTCAGAAACAATGTAAAACATGAAACACCTCACTAGTAGCTAATTACCATGTCTCTGAGTCAAACACTGTCCTGTCAGTCCTGACCATGCTAGTGTTCTTCCTACTAGCCCATGCATTACTATAGCAACATGTGTGTACACACACATGCATACACACATACACACGCGCGCGTGCACACATATATATACACACACACACACACACACACACACACACACACACACACACACACACACCCTCTTGTACTCACACATACACAGTATATACAGACACAGCTACCCTACGCTTACTTCCTGCAGGGTGAACACACACTCACACACACACACACACACACACACACACACACACACACACACACACACACACACACACACACACACACACACACACACACTGCCAAAAGACGGCATTCACTTTTTCCTCTCATTAAAAAAAAAAACAATGAGTTAGAATGATTCTTTGAAATACTTTGTGTTATTTTGGTGCCAGGGCCATTTCCAGGGAGAACCACATGAATAATTTGCATTGGATGCTCCTCCAGACTGCTGCATTTCTATGCGGCTTTGCCAGTAAGACTGCTGTCCATATTACAACCAGTGCCAGCAGAAAGTGGGAGCGTAAGCTTTGAATCTCTCAGGCTTGCTTCTACAAGGAAACCATAATTAAGCATGTCTGAATAACAGGGTCTGTTGTTCTGGTTAAATATGTGTGTAAACTCTGCAAGCACAGTGCAGTCAGAGTAGCATATATGCAGAAGATATGGAGGCTGGCTGAATTCAGGAACATGGGGAATTTTCTACTTGCTCTGGAATTAATATTAGCTAAAAAGCAGCAGGAGTCAGTCAGCTCATAATCATGTAGACAAATTTATGCAAGACTCATTTTCCCACATGTGAAATAAACTCTGTTTTATAACAAGCAGTGGTATTTGTAGCTTCCATTAATGTAGTCATATCAAGGGCTATACTAAATGTGCTAGTTCCTGTGTTAAAATTGAAAGTGACAATCTGAAGTCAGACAATGTAAAGAGCAGGAGGTTCAGAGCAAGACAGGAATAAATGGTGAAGCCTGTAATAGTTTCTGCTCTTATAAACTGCAGTAAAGTGACTGTTCTAGATCTTGTTAATTTACTCATGAATACAGTTTGCAATAAATTACTTGAAGCATAAGCTTAGGTGGTGTTGTGGTTCTGCTGATAGAGCATTTGACGTCTTGTAAAATGGTAAAAGGCATTCAAAGGTTGTGGGATCAAGTCCCATCAGTGTTGACTTTCAGAATACCAACTAACTTTGGGGTTTGGGGTTGGTGTAAAGGCTCATGTGTTAACCTCCCAGCCACAAGGTGCAGGGTTTGATTCTCAACTTTGAAAAAAATTGACCAGGCTCAAGCCCATAAAACAGCTAGTCTAGAACTTGTCTATAAATTTTGTTTGCAGTGTAAACATACGTATGGTGTGTGTGTGTGTGTGTGTGTGTGTGTGTGTGTGGTAGGAGGCTGCCGGTCAGTATAGATGGACCATCTGAGCTCAGCAACATATGAAACTAGATTTATATGATACCGGTAAACAGCGTGTCTTTTTTTTCTATCACTAGTTTCTATTTATTATTTATTTCAAAGCTCAAACTAAAATACTATAATTTTACATGATTTATACCCCCAATAGTGACTTTAGGGCTCTGTGAAAGAATCATCTGTAAGGAAAAGGCCACAGAGACAAAGGGGAAGAGCTCATGACATGAAATGTTTTAAGAAGCTTGTTGAAACTTGGGTCAATAAATTGACAAAAATGCTCACAATCACCCATTATATGAATAATTACAGAAATGCAATGCAGCAGAAATGTCTTGGTAATGAATTGTAAACAGTTTATTGTCTAGTGAGCTACAGAGATGTGAAGAAATGTATATCTATGGACGGATGTACTCCTGCAGTTTCTCACTGTAAGCATGACACTTGTGGGTGGGACAACCTCATCAGCTTTCCTTTTTTTGCAAGGAAAACTGTAGCACTGTTTTGTTTATTTAAAAAAAATTGTAATTGAGCATTTGCCTGTGTGGGTTCTGCTGACACTAAGATATTTGGCACCCCACAATGCAATTATATACTTGACTAGCCTTAGGAAAAAACAGTGGGGATATGTGAATTATTTGATGTTATTAAAACCACAATTACAGTGTAGAACAGATCGTTTTTACTTCAGGCAATAACAGTGGTTAATGGTGAAATGAATATTTACCACTGCTACTAGTGGTATTAGTGAGTGTGAGGGACTGCTGCGTGGCTTGGATAAGAGTAGTAAACTGCAGGGAGTAGAGGGTTAATTTTTTTAATTTGTTTTAATTATGAAACAATTGGTGTTGCAGTCTGAGGTTAGCATTATTCTTTTGTAATAGCGTTGGCACTGTAGGATAAATTAAAGCTGTATTTGCATTTTTGAGTGACAGATTTCTTCCAGGGACTGTAATGGATGGAATAGTCCCTGCTGTCATTACTGAAGATTGCTGATGCCAAGTGACTGAGCACATATTGTACTATTATAAAGAGGCAGGGGGTTCATGCTGAATGGGAAACCACAGAGTGTAGACAAGGAGGTTTTTTTAATATATGTAAAACCAAGGATATGGTCAAAAGAATGCACATTTTCTTTATTTTAGGAACAGATGCTGATGTTTGCATCTGACAAAGGAATGTGGGTAGTCATAGATCTAAGTAAGCATCCAGTCAAAGCTATCCAAATACTGAAGGGACTGTACCAGAGCTGTACAGCTCAGACAAGCCAACTGGCTGACATAAACAGATGAATTCAATGGGAGCATGTGATTTAAGTCTTCTTTAATGTTAAGGGAGAATCGGTTCAGCACCGTTTCAGCATGCATGCTTTGTAGCACAAACAATGAGATCACAGTGTCCCTTGCCTGCCTGTCACTGCTGCTTTTTCTGCAGCTATGTCAGAAATAATACATGTGATTTCTAAGCAGCCAAACAGTTACAGAAACAGAGCAATAGCTTACTGCAATAAGAAGGAAAACAGTGGACTATTGTTGTGTTTTATGCAGTAACTGTATTCATTGTTTATTCGTTTATTTATTTTTTCATTTCTATTTTAGTTTATCCATAGATCCAGGAAAACAAGAGCATATCCCAGCACTCAGTGGGCATAAAGTAGGGTGCAAGTAAGTCCTAGATAGGATGGTACTCCATCATAGGGCACATGTGCATGCACAGACACACACACACACACACACACACACACACACACACACACACACACACACACACACGCACACACACACACACACACACACACACACACACACACACACACACACCATACCTTTGGGCAGTTTAGAGTCTCACCTTTTCACTTATCAGCATAACATGTCTTTTAGACTATGGGAAGAAACCAGTGATCTCAAAATAAATAAATAAATAACATATACACACAGAAAAAAGATGCAAACTCCACAAAGAAGAAGGCATTATGAGGAGCTGAACCATGGAGAGAAAAGCAAAAGGTATAAGTGGTATACCACCGTGCCTCTAGAAATCCATGCATTTCCTGAATATGCACACTCTTATACATTCTAATTTTGTAATCTTTGATATGTAGTCTCATCAAATTTCTATTTTTAATATAAATTCATAATTTATGACTTCTTACAATTTTTTTGATGCAATCTACAGAAACAATTTGAGTCAAACTGATGATTTGTATAGCAACATATTATATCATACACAGATTTTTTTTTAATGTTAGGATAATGTTAGAATTGATACAAATTAAATTGGTTTCCTTTCCATGATGTCAGTTATGTTTTCATATTTATTTGTTTATGCATTGATTTTTTTTTTTTTGTTTCATTGGCCAAAAGAATAAATGAGACATAAATTGCTTGTTTGCATCAACATTCAGTATACAGCTAGATGCAAAACTTATTTTTTAATTTTGACTGTCTTCCTTGGGCAAGTTAATGTTCTCTGATAAATACAGTCAAATGCAGATAACATACAAATAACCACAGCCGGTGCAGTGCTAATGCTTTGTTTATTAGAATGACAGTACTACAGCAAATCTAATGACTGAGGCAGACCAGCCCTTAGTTAACAAATTAAAATCAGATTCTTATATGCTGAAGTTGAATGTGGCACATTGATTCTTTGGCTACTTTCATGGTGAACACTGTCTAGATTAAGACTTGACTGACAGCTGATTAAATCATTCTGCTGTTTAAATGGAGTGAAAGAGTGCAATCAGACTCAAAAGGCTCACTAGCAATGTACACAGTAAGAAATAATCCCTTTTGCAACTACCTTACTTTATTTGAATCAATGTACAAGCATGTTAGCCTAAAAATGAACCACAGTCTGATTACAATGAATTGATTTCAACAGACTAAGACATTCAAACAAAAACAGGCAGAGAAAGCAATGGATTAAATGTCATGCTAGGGTTAGGTATATTGAGAATGAATGGTTTGCAATTGGGATCTTGAGCACTCAGTAAGGTAAACATTCAACTAGTTTAAGTATTTTCAAAGCTGAGAATCAATTAAGTCTGTTCTCCTAGCAGGATAAATTGTGAGTTGAAAACAAGCACTTGAGTCTTGAGTTCACTCATATTGTGCAATCATGTTTTGAATAAAAGCTATTTCTAAAGAATGGTTTGTATAGCGTACTGGTTGTAAATCTTCTCTGTTCATTTCTTTGATAAATTAGGCTTTGTGCTCACATGAAGGTATAATCAAGTTAGATAGAGAACAGCTAAACATAAGAAAAACATTAATTACATATTGGTTTGCCAAAACAAATCTATTTTTATTTGAAAAATGAAACTTGGACTGAAAAAAAAGGTGGACATGTGTGTTTGCAGTGGCCACGCTAAAACATTCTGTAGGCTTTGCTAATTCCTAGGCAGTAACAGATGGCCTGTTTAATTAATAGTGGTGTTCTAGATTTGCACAGATTTATTAATGCTACAGGGTCTATATATGATCATTTTCAGCATTGTAGGAAAAGCTCCATGCCAGTAGGTATTAAAGTTGAAATGTTTCAAACTCTAAATCTGTTAGCAATGGAACTTATTAACAATATTCAATGGATAAATGAGATGCGGAAGTCAGCTATACAAATTTTATGAAGACTAGTTTTGCAGTTCTTGATTAAATTCAACTGATTAATTGATCTGCTGATGTAGTAAAGTCATTGTGCGGCCTTCCCTGAGATGCAGTATCATCAGACAGGGTAATATTTTAGCAAGAGTTGCCAGGGCACTCTGCCTGTATGGCAGTATGAGTCAGTGCTCCTCACAGGAGCATACTTAAAAAAAAAATGTAAATGTGTAAATCCACAGAATTATATTTTTGCACAATCAACCTCACAGTACTGTGATTCCCAGACCTTGTTTTTGGAAGACCAGTCAATATCTGTCAGAAAAAGTGAAATGTCAATGAAAAATCAGAAATGGCCTTTGTCTCTTGTCATGTATGACATGCCATAATAATAATAATCACTGATGTTGATATTTTACCTTTCTACCTTGTTTTTCCATGTAAATGTATCAGCAAAATTTCCATCTGAGTTTCTCAATGTAAGATTGCATATATCTGTAATGTCACTGTATGTTAATTTTAGGTCAGTTGGATTATTTCTCCATATGCAAATATGCACAGCATTGCCCATCAGATAATATGTGTATCATTTCCACATCACTCATTGCAGGTGGTACATAAACACAGAGGGTTCTGTTTGCAATGCATGCACATGATGTTGACACAAGAGGACAAAATTGGGACAATGCATCCAAAGTTCTATAGATTTACAAATAAAAGTTATGGCAAATGAATTGTCTTTTTTGACTGGAGACCATGCTCACAGACTAACAAGGGGCTATTGTCATGACCTACCTAGAGTATAGTATGTATCTTAAAATAATCTCACACATAATATGAGAAGGGGGCAAATACCTCCAAGGCATGACGGAGTGTCACCTTGGTTAAATTACTGATGAGTACTTGGCACAAAAATAAGAGTAAATGAAGCCAGGCATTATAACTGGGTTACTGCAATGTTCAGTAGTGGATCTATCAAGTCTTACTATGTGTAGAAGTTACGGTGCAGAAGAACTGAAAGAAAAAGTTTGTAATGACTTATGGAGCTTTTCTCCTCAGGTCTCCACTGAAAATGGGCCATCAGCCCAGTTGGACTAACCTGGTTAACAAAAGACAAATGTTGTGTCTTTCGGCTTTTCCTGGTTAGGGGTCGCCACAGCGGAACTCTGGTCCGCTAATGATTGGTAGTTGATTTTTACATGCCGAGTTACCAGCATGATGCACAACCTTCAATGAAGTTATGCCCATTCACGCATGTCTCCACGCAGAAGACGCTCTAGCTGAGAATCGAACTGGACAGCGTCTTACTGTGAGGCGACAACGCTACCGCAGCACCACCACAGCATTAACAAAAGACAAATAAATAAAGACAATAACATATTCTTTTGCTAATGGCATAAAGATAAGAAAAGTGCAATGTAATTCACAAAATGAAACCCAGAATTGAATTTTGACAGTAGGTAGAGAAACAACAGTAATAAATAATTATACGTAAAATATAATGCTTTTAGTAAATCCCTCATTGGCTGCTGTGTATCCTGGTGCTAGTGTAGGGCAGTGTCGGCAATATAAGTAAGCTTTTTCCACCCCACAATACCTCTGTGTCTACGCCTGGCTTGGATGCCTACCCCCAAAATAAAATATAGCAAACTCCACGGCTTCAACCCTTGTATAGGAATAGAACTAAGCCTTTCCTAGAAGGTGTTGAGAAACGTTTTCCACCCCACAATACCCTCTGCATCTATGCCTGGCTTGGATGCCTACACCCAAAATAAAATATAGCAAACTTCACGGCTTCAACCCTTGTATGGGAATAGAACTAAGCCTTTCCTAGAAGGTGTTGAGAAACTTTTTCCACCCCACAATACCCTCTGCGTCTACGCCTGGCTTGGATGCCTACACCCAAAATAAAATATAGCAAACTCCACGGCTTCAACCCTTGTATGAGAATAGAACTAAGCCTTTCCTAGAAGGTGTTGAGAAACTTTTTCCACCCCACAATACCCTCTGTGTTTACGCCTGGCTTGGATGCCTACACCCAAAATAAAATATAGCAAACTCCATGGCTTCAACCCTTCTTTTTCCACCCCACAATACCCTCTGCATCTACGCCTGGCTTGGATGCCTACACCCAAAATAAAATATAGCAAACTCCACGGCTTCAACCCTTGTATGGGAATAGAACTAAGCCTTTCCTAGAAGGTGTTGAGAAAGTATGTACTATGGTTGCTAAACCTCTGTATTATTATAGATACCCAAAGGCCGACTAGGTGTTCAGTACGCTCCCCTACCAGGAAATCCAGCAGCCTACTTATTTCTTATTTCTTCTCAGTTCCCTTTTTCCCTCAACTTAGCCCAGTTAGGGATTTGCCTTGGTGGATTTACAGGTGCACTACATCATTTGTCCACTAGGTGGCACCCCCCCCCCCCACTATCCTCAATTCCTTAAATTTTTTGTTCTCTTCTCTCTAATATTTTATACAAGCTCTACCTTCCCTTTATTTTTCTCTCAATACTTGACTTTAAACATTGTAACTCACTCCATTCTTCTTAATCCCCTGTCCCCAGTACTTACCTTCTGCATTTCAACAGTCCACAGGTTTCCTGCTCTCTTCCTGCCTTCCTGGCTCTGCCCACTCCTTTCGCTCTACGGGCTTACTCTGCTTCCCTACCCTCCCCCCAATTCCCACCCGCCCCCACTACACTAAATTTATTCCCCCCTATCTCTCCCACCCTTCTCCTCCATCCAATCCAAACTCTCCTAAACCCTCTCCTTCCTCTCTGTAACCACTCCCCCTAATTTTATTCAAACTCCCCTTCTCCTCTACTTACTTTCCAACCACTACCATCATGATATCCTTTCCCCCAAAATCCTTCAACTGTCTTGCTTCCTTTTCCTACTTATCTCCCTATACCACATCACTTGCTATACTCATATCCACTTACCCCCTCCTCCTCTTATTCCCCAACACAACCCTGTCTGTCACAACCACAACATATCCACTTCATTAATTCCTTCTTACTCATTACTCTTCATGAAAATTAAGCTTTTTCCAACTTCAGATGTAAACCTTAAATATAAACCACACTTCTACCAGCCACCTCCATCTAAATATAAAACTAAAAAGAACCTTCCCCATCCCACAATCATTCACTTAGCAGGAGACATTCACCACAACCCAGGTCCTACCTTTCATCCCACAAACCTCCCTAACAACTACAAGAAATACTCTAACAAACAACTCAAATTCCTTACCATCAACACCCAAAGCATAAAAAATAAACTATCCCTCTTCCATGCCTGGCTCAACCATAACTCCCCTGATATAGCAGCTATCACTGAAACCTGGCTAAAACCTCACATTAATGACTCGGAGTTCCTACCCCCAGGATTCCATTCTCTACAATCCGACCGACCTAATAAAAGAGTTGGTGGTGTTGCTCTAATCTACTCCGACCTCTTGTCCATTACTCCCAATCCGAACCCTATCCCATCATTCAATAACACTGAACTAGTAATTGGCCTACTAAAAATGAACAACCATAAAAGTATCTGCATCATCTGTCTCTACATTCCTCCAGGCAACAAATACTAATACTCTAGAAGACATCCTATCCTGGACTTCCTCTAATATTAATCTAGAAACCTTAATTTTAGGTGATGTAAATATTGATTGGAGTAAAATCTCAAACCCAAATTCCTCAATAACCATCAACCTATTTAATTTCTCCCAACTCATTAACTTCACTACCAGACCAAACAAAGCTAATCCTCCTGGCTCCATACTTGACTGGATTCTCGTATCTCATCCAAACAAAATAATAAAATCTGACACCTCTCCAGACCCTCTAGGAGACCACCTCCCTGCTTATGCCATACAAGCTACTTTCTCCCCTCCCCACTCCCATCACTACATTCTCACTCAAAACCTCTCTAACTTCAACCCTACTTCCTTCTCTGACTCACTTAAACTCATCAACTGGAACCCTTTAAAACTACTACCACTAGATGAAGCCGTCCACTATTTCAATTCAACATTTTTAACAGTCCTTAACTCTCTAGCCCCAACTAGAATTATAAGACTTAAAGCAAAAACCTCCCCTTGGCTCACCAAAGATGCAAAAAAGTTAATGCTCCTATGAGATAAAACCTGGAAAACCTACCATAAACACAAACAACCTGAAATACTCCTTAAGTACAAGCAGTTAAGAAACCTCACCAAGAAACAAATCATTAAAGATAAAAAATCTTACTACATCCAACTTCAAGAAAACCATGCTAGAAACCCCAAACAATTCTGGAATTCCATCAATTCACTCACTATTCAATCTTCCTCAAACTGTTCTTACCCGCCCTCTTTCAAACTAAAACCAGTATTTACCAACCAAATAAAGAAACTCCTTCATAAACTAAAGCCCTGCTCCAATGCCCCTGATAACATCCCATCTGCCTTCCTAAAAATTGCTTCTGACTCTATTGCTCTTCCCATCAGCATCCTAATCAATAGGTCTTTGCTTGAATCCTACGTACCCAAACTATGGTGTACCGCTTACATCCTACCTCTCCACAAAGGTGGCAAAAACTGTACAGTCACAAATTTCCACCCTATTGCCATTCTCTCCCCTATATCCAGAATCCTAGAAAAATGTATCCACTTACAACTCCTGCCATTCCTCACCAAGCACCAACTTCTCTCTCCTGCCCAACACGGCTTCCGCCCAGGCCACAGTACTAACACTGCCCTTCTCTCCTTTTTGCACTCAGTCAACTCTGCTCGTGATTCCGGTAATATAGTATCTACTATCCTCCTAGATTTATCTAAAGCTTTTGATACCATCTCTCGCACCCACCTCCTAAATCACCTATCAAATCTCAACCTTTGCTCAGAATCCCATTCCTGGTTTTCCAGCTACCTTTCTAACAGATCCCAAGTGGTACTACTATTCAATATCTTCATAAATGACTTCCACAAGGCTATCCCCAACACAACAATTGTACAATATGCTGACAATTCAACATTAATCTGCTCTGCCCCTAACCTAACAGACCTCCAAGCCCTAACCCAAAGTGCCTTCTCAACCACTGAAAACTGGATGCTACAAAATCACCTCTCCCTAAATGCCAACAAAACTAAGATACTCCTTTTCTCTCCCTCTAAATAGTCCTCTCTTGACAAAAAGTAATTCCAAATTTTCAGCCTCAATAACTCCTCTATCAAAATCGTACCCTCCTCCAAACTTCTTGGTGTCACAATCAACGATCAACTAAAATTTAATTCCCATATCCAACTGAACATCAAAAAACCGCACATAAAACTAGGTCTACTGTATAGAAACAACCACTTCCTCTCTCCTCATTCCAGACTAACCCTTGCCTTTACCTTTCTCCTTCCTACCCTCCTATATGGTGCCCCCCTGCTCACTAATCTTTCATCCTCTCTTACCACCAAACTAGAGCTATGCTACAACAAAGTCGCTAGATTTGCCACTAATGCCAAATCCTCTTCTCATCACTGCTCCTCCCTTCACTCCCTAAACTGGCTTGAACTTCCCAACCAACTCAACCTCATCCAACTCACTACAGCCTTCAAACTACTTCTACACCCCTCTAAATGCCCTGCCCTTTCTAATATTCTGCATCCTTATACCCCCCTCAGACCACTTAGATCTTCTAAACACAACCTGATCACAGTTCAAAAATCCCAGCACCCTGCTGGCCAGCTTCTCTTATCCTTTACACTTGCTAAAAAATGGAATGCCCTGCCCTTGTCACTTAGGACATGTTCCAACCTAAATAACTTCAAAACTCAGCTTAACTCCTACCTCTATCATAACAGAATCTGCAACTGCACTCCTCTGCCTACAAATCCTAAACTTTCTACTCCATTTGCCCCTGACTAACCTCCTCCTATTCTCCTTCCTTTTGCCCAGACTGACCTCCTCCTATTCTTCTTCCTATTCCTTTCTAAAAGTATTAGGCTTAAGTGAACCACATTAAAACATGTATTATCATCATGTGATGCCTTTCTCCCTAAACAAAATTGGAATTGTTACTGTTTCTTCTGTTGTAACTACCTGATATTTGTAATTCAGAGTGCCTATGAATTTGCATGTTCATTGAAATTATTTTTGTAATTCAGAGTGCCTATGACTTTGCATGTTCATTGAAATTACTTTTTGTAAACAAAATATTTGAAT
The DNA here is from genome assembly GCF_019279795.1 of Protopterus annectens. Taxonomy (NCBI): domain Eukaryota; kingdom Metazoa; phylum Chordata; order Ceratodontiformes; family Protopteridae; genus Protopterus; species Protopterus annectens. Next base: position 1,400,396,226 of record NC_056729.1, read on the forward strand.
GATAGTAATTCCTAGTTTTGGAGCTTTTCTCCCCGGGCCTCCACTGAAAATGGGCTACCAATGCCCAGTGGACCTCCCCGGTAATCAAACTGAAATAAATAAATAATAAATAAATAAATATCCTTATTTTCATTTACATTTTGGAAAAAAGATTTTCTGTACTTTAACAATGCTCTCATAGGTTCATAGGTATATACTAGGCTAAAGATCACCAAGGCCTTTATAAACTTAGTCATACACTCCATCCCAGTTGTGTCCTACGTATCATAGGTGTTTATTAAGAGATGGTATGTTAGTTAGGAAGTTTCTAGAAGTTATGTGGAGGATATGTTAGTGTAGGCATACTGTCTGCCACTGTCTATCAGAGATATGAGGGCCAGACTTGGGGTAAATTTGCGATTTCTCATCCTTTGTTCAAGGTTATGATTAAATAGGGTTAAGGATGAAGTCTGGTTTACATGGATGGGGAGCTTCTCAATCATTTCATAACCTGCAAGAAGAACCCTTCTATAAATTAATCCCACCTCTTCTAATGACAGTCAATCTGACAGACCTTAAACAAGAAAATACCTTTGCAGAGTGATTCTTGATGGGCTTAAGAGCATAATGACCCAAACTTAGGCCATCATTAGTCCATTACAGCTTGTAGTATATAAGTCATTATATATTTTTTTCAGTTGGATGTACTTTATTAAGAACTACTACATATCTCATTGATTCAGGCAACAGCAATAAGAACATTATACAGCAGTTAATTGCAGAATTCGAAACTTTAGCATTCAGATAACAAGATACTGTAACATACCCCATTGCCTACACTAGTACACCTTCACAAATGAAGATGGCATTCCTAGCTTTATAACCTTTAGAAAGAAAAAAAATACAAAACAATGTAAGCCTTAACAGTAAAAGAAAACTCATTTTCAAAATGCTTCCTGTGTCCAGAAGCAGCAGTCCACGCACTTAATTTCATGGCATAGTATCTTTGAAATGATGTCCTGTAATACTGTGAACATCCAATACAAGGGATAGCTGCTTAACGCAAATGCTACAGGTGGATAAAGTTCACCCCATCTTTCTAATAACTTATGTTTACATAAATACTACCCGACCTACAGTTTTCTATTATAGGAGAGTGGAGATACTGCAGTTTTGACATACAAAAGCAATACATAAATAAATTTAATTTTTACACACCAGACTTGAGGGATATGCAGGTAATTTCCCGTACCTCAGTACTGCCATAAGGACGGAAGCAGTAATAAGCACCATATGCCTTGTCCAGCATCTGCTGATATCATCATATAGGTGGTATGCATTATTCAGAACCACATGCACACACGCACACAAACATATGCACACACACACACACACACACACACACACACACACACACACACACACACACACACACACACACACACACACACACACACACACACACACACACACACACACACACACACACACACACACACACACACACACTCGCACACACAGACCCACACACACACTCGCACACACAGACACACACACACACACACACACACACACACACACACACACACACACACACACACACACACACACACACATACACATACACACACACGTACACATACACACACACACACACATACACACACACAAACATATGCAAGCACACATGTACACGTGCGCGCACACACACACACACACACACACACACACACATGCAGTAACAACAACGACATGGCAACCAATTGAAATGTTGAGATGTGCAATGCTGAGTCCCAAAATGATGAAAAAAAGACCATAAGTGCAGGAAAAGAGTGAATACTGAACATTACTCTGTTCCCGTAAACTTGTTTTTTGCAGAAGGCAAGTTCCCGCCACACCCCTGATGTGGGGAAATGCCCCCTCGAACATATAGATATCAATTCTGACATCATTGTACCTCAGAGAAAAGGGAATATTCAGAGAAATAACAACCTTCCTCTTAGTATATGTATATCCAAATTTTTGGTCATTCAGTCTCCATATTTTGTCACTCACCCAACAACATACATATACACATACAAGTATATAGCTAGTAATATTACTCAGGGTTTTTGGGGAGGGCATATCACTTATCAGTCATATGCTTGCAAACGCTAGGTTTGTGGCTTTCTGCTCCTAATGAACTCTGAAGCACCATAACGTCTGTGTTACAAGGTGCCAACATCACAATGAGGCTTCATTTCGAGAGTGATTCACTGGTTTTGACTGCAGAGGTCAAAACCTTGTCATCTAAGGTCTTTCACGTCATACTCTGGTCATCCTAGCAAACTCTTTTCAGGCATGAGGTGACACACTGCTAATTAAACAGATGATTTCCAGCTAAGAGAATGACAATGTCATGTTTGTCATCATTGTCACATTTTGCCATATGCTGGTCCTACAGATTTCTCAGGAGATTTTTTTCTAGTCTAAGTAGAACAGAATTCGTTTTTTATTTTTTTGTTCTTATTTGTATGCCGTTCTGTACAGTTGACTAATTGCTCTGAAATTGTTCATTGCTCCATTTTATTTTAGTGTTGTTGGTACTGCCCCCAGGCTGGGGCTACATCAGTGGTGGGTTGGGAAGGGGAAGTGTTTTGGAGCAGAGCAGCAACAGTGTCATATATACTTTTATGCATGTGAGGGGATCTTTTTAATAAAATGCAAAGCATGATGTCACAGGTCCAGTCATATAAGTACTGCAATGCCAAAAACAGTTTTTTAAAATTAATGTAAAACACACACAGAAATATCAAGATCTGTAGTCAAATGCACATACTCAGTTCTATCTAACTGTTTCTAAAAGTAAAACATAAAAAAAAAAATATCCCTAAATTAGTAATGAAAGGGAATACTTTTTCTAAAAAGCACCTAGATAACAGCAACAATTCATTAAAAAAATACAATTAAAAAATCAGCAAAACCAAACACAAGTTATCTCTAAGGTGGGCATTATAGGGAAACAGTGGACCTTTCAGGCTTAAGTAGGCCCTCTACCTGTGGTGTTGGGTATCTCTGGGTGGTCCATTATTAAAATGTGGGTAATCAGATTTTATTCCAGGGTATGGTGTAGTGGGAACTGGAGTCAAGGTTCTGTCATCCCTGAAAAGGTTAGCAATATCAGAATTACTGGAGAAAATTATTGTATCAACAGACAGTGAGGCTATTATCATGTTTCTTCTTTCCTGAGAAACAGATTTTTCGCCTAGTTGCAGTGTTACATTCTCTCTTTGCAAGACAAAATGCTGCCTTTGCAGATCTTGCAATAGGGACTTTGTGTTGACTTATTTCCTCACTTACTTAATGCTCAGTTAAATCTTTTGGAGGTGACACTGATCTATGACTGCTGTTGTTGTGAGACTACTTTGGAATCCATCTTTATAGTGTATCGGTCACATTCTAATGTAAATGTAAGTAACAAATGTTTGGAGTTGGCTATAACCTACTTACAATATCCAATACTAAATTATAAAGTTTTTTATGCAAAAAATTTATTTTTCCCATTTTATTATGTTGATAAGGACATTTCTCGAAATATTTTTCACAGAGCTGAAAATCCTTGCATGACAGCATGAAAGACTAAACCACCTAAAATACCTAAAATAATGGATAGAAAACTGTATTTCCATGTTGATAGCTGCTCCAGTGGTGTAGTGGGATAAAGCCCTGACTATAATTTAGCTGACCTCAATTTGATTAGTGGCTTAGGTGACTGACAGAGCATCAGGGAGAGATGGGTGGGTGGGCCTACATGTGTATCCAGTGTCAATCTGTAGTGGAGACTAGGGATTTCACATAGGTAGACATGCCTTGAAGAGTGGAAAGGGAGGATCAAATATGACTGAGCTGCTGCAGAGGTGCTGTGATGTACTCCATGTCATCGGTTCATAGGTGTTTACTATGCTAATGACCACAGGGCCTTTTTAAGCCTAGCCATGCATCCCAAATCTCTGACAAGTTCTGATATCCTTGATAAATGTAATCATGGGCCTGGGAGATGAACCATTTACAGGTTACCTGTGTCCATTAGAGACAGAGGTGCCAAATCAGGGATGAATTTCCTGTTTCCCATCCAATTCTCCAAGTTACACTTGAATTGGGTTAGGGAGGAACTCTGCTTCACATGGTTGGGGAGCCTTTTCCAGAGATGGGGTAGTCTATGGGATACATACCTGTCTTTCCAGCAGGTCCTATTTGCATCACAGGTAAGGTTTAAATCTTTAGAATGGGTAATTATGGAGCTGTTTGTTTTGTGGATATGCAGGAGATCCATCAGAGTGAGGTCTGACAATGTCCTGTATGTCAGGCATAGATCTCCCCTCAACAGCTTGTAGGAGACATAATACAGGGATAGGGCTTTGAGAAGGTCTGCATAGGACATTTTACTTATGCCCAGTATTCCTTTAGTGAAGAACCTCTGTGGACATTCCAATTGTTGGATATGCCTGGTTAGATACATACCAAAGGGGCATTGTACTCAATGATAGGTCTGAGGAATGCTGACTACAGTGGAACAATGACTTCCTTGGACTTAGACTCCATACCTTTGTCTATAAATTGCACAACAGAGAATGATTTACTCACTACTGTAGACATGTGATTGTCAAAGGCTATATTACTGTCTATGTGTGTCCCCAAATCCGTGACTACTGGGTCGACTCTTAGGGCTTTTTTGTCAATATGATAGTTACCAGGGGTGGATGACGTCCTGAAGACTACTATTATGCATTTATTGGCATTTTGTTTTAGAACATGGCTCTGACACAGGTTATTTGTTTGAGTCAGCCCTTCTTGAAGAACCAGGTAGCCTGGTATGAACCTATGAACCTATATCACTTCTGTGTCACTGTTAGACAGAGGCACAGTATACTAACCTCGAAAAAGGGCATAGCAAAATTAATTTAAAATGGGTGGCGAAAGCCAAACATAATCTGGCTAGGCTTATAAATGCCCTAGGGCAGATAGCCTAGTATGAACCTATGAACCTTAGTGCCATTGGGGGAATTAGTGACATCTCCTAATTTTCAATCATCTGCAAATTTACTCAGCAGAGGCCTTTGAAATTGGCCTTGACTTCAGAGAAGTCAATGCCAAAAAGGAGCAGTACCCAGACCAATCCACAAGGGACTACACTTCTGACTGGTCTCTTTGTAGAGGTGGTGTCTCCATTTCTTACTTCCTGGGTCCTGTCTGTGAGCCATCTGGCTATCCACTGAATGACATAAGTGTTTATATCTAACTTTTTGAGTTTGTCAGCAATGCCTAAGTGGGTTATTGTGTCAACCATCTTGGCCAGCTCAAGGTAGGCAGCCTTCATCCATTGCTTTGGTGGCCATTGCAAAGAAGTCCACCAGGCTGTGTTGGCATGACCATCCCTTGATGAAACCAAATTGAGTTGGATCAAATGTCTGGAGGTTTTCTATGTCATTACCGATCATTTCCATGATAATTCTTTCCATGACTTTACATATAAGACCAGTACAGTTATGGGTCTGTAGTTTCCAGGGTCAGTAGATGACCAGCCTTTATGCAGAAGGCTGACTGTTGCTGTTCTCCATTCATTAGGTACAAAGTCTTTATGTAGGCTATAGTTAAACAGCAATTAAAGGGTCTGAGAGGTCATGTTTCATGCTATTTAGAAAGCATCCTGAGATACTGTCTGGGCCCATCAATGCAGTGTCCTTGTCATTAGAAAGAGCATTAAGGGGGGCGTGGCCAACGATGAACACAGGATAGCAGCAGATTTCTTCAGCTCCACCAATTTCATTACATTGACAGGAATTAATTACTTAAAAAATTAATTTTTGAAGTAATTTTCTTTCTAAATATGTTTGTTTTATATAGTTCTTGAACTATATCTAAAAAAGAAAGGAAATCTTAATAATATTCCTGTCAGAAATTACTTTGGAAATTTTCCTGTCAGTTTATCAGTCTGAAATGAGTTCCAGTAAGACAAATTCTCAAGACTCCAGCATCAAGAAAGAACTTCAGTCTCTGATAATTATAGTCCAGCAACTTACTGCTAAGATGGATAAAATGGATACTAAAATAGACACTTTCATAGAAAAACTACAAAATAAATAGACTTGTTACATATGGACCTGCAACAACAGAAGATCCAGATGACAGGCATAGAAGAAGCTGTGAATGACATGGAAAATAGAATACAAGAAGAGGAAATCAACATTGAGTTTCTGCTGAAACAAAATACACATTTACAAACAAAGCTGGATGACCTGGAAAATAGATCTAGGCTAATAACATTAGGATTTTTGGACTGCCAGAAAATATTGAAGGTAACAATATTACTTCTTTTTAACAACATGGCTCCCTAAAACTTTAGATTTACCAGAAGCACTCTCTTTTGGTATCGAAGAGCACATAGATCTATAGCTAATACTAACTCTAACAAAAACTATCCTAGATCAGTTATAGTTAGATTTCTATCATCTTTTGATAAAGAGATGGTTCTTAAATCTGCTTGGGCTAAAGCTCCTGTTAAGATTAATGAAACAACTGTGCGTTTTGACAATGACTATTCCTCCATGGTATTAGCTAAAAGAAAAGTTTTTCTGCCACTAATAAGGGAGCTTAAAAAAGCACAGTTTAAAACATACCTTCTGTTTCCTGCCAAGCTTAAAATCTTCCTTCCTGATGGTCCTAAAATTTTCGATGACTTAGACTCTGCTTTACTGTTTATCAAAAAAAATAAGATTTTGGAAAAAATAGAAGAAATGGAATGGGCTAGTCCTTCGTTAAAGAGTCTGGCAACTGAAACTTCGTGGAAGACTTCAGAGAAGAAGAAGAGACTAAAAAACAAATGATTTGTACTATGTTTTTTTTCTCTCTCATCATTTTATTTTATTATTAATCTTTTTAAATATAGTTCCTGCATTTCCAAGAAGCAACAAATATTTTGAAAAAGATTTAATCAAAGTTATTCTCTGTGTGCAAAGAAATGTTTTGTTTCATAACTAGTCAAAATATCTGGAGATTTAATGGCAAGCTGTGATTTAACTTGTTTCTCTTTCTGAAGAGGAAAAATAAGGTCAGTAATTTGATACATTTTTTTTTTCCTTTAAAAGTTTATATGTTCTTCAAATGCTATTCCTAATTATACTTTCTTGATTACACTGCTTATGCTTGTTTGTAAATAATCTGTCATGCTTTAACTAATAATAATTAGAACTAAATAATAGTAAATAATATGTTTTATTTTTAACTCTATTAATATAAACAGTAAGTAACATTCTATTGTATATACTTTTTATAGCTTTCTCTTACATTTTTTTTATTTCTGCCTTACACCCTTTTACTTTCTACTCTCTTTTCTTTTCTTTATTAATATATAGAAATGCTTTTGATCATATAGACACAGTAAATAATAAGATTTGCATAGGAGTTGAGTTGGGACAAAATGTTGAGTTTTGTTACTTATTAATAATTTTGGGCTTGATTTCACTTACATAGAGTCTGTAATAACCTGTAGAATGCATTGTGAAGGTTTTGTCATGTTTAGATGCATTTACACTGCTAAATGAATGTTTGTCACTAGTTTTAATAAGTTTCCCGCCAAAATGTTAAGAGAGACAATCTGGGATGTGGGCTGTCTCATGCACAGTGTCCATGAGCTACTTCAAAAGCTTCAACTCTCAGAATTCTCACAGAGAAGTTGAAAGCAGCTAGTCTCACCTTTGACCTAGATATCACACTGACACATCACAGATACAGGAATGACACTACCTAATTATACTTTCTTGATTACACTGCTTATGCTTGTTTGTAAATAATCTGTCATGCTTTAACTAATAATAATTAGAACTAAATAATAGTAAATAATATGTTTTATTTTTAACTCTATTAATATAAACAGTAAGTAATATTCTATTGTATATACTTCTTATAGCTTTCTCTTACATTTTTTTTTATTTCTGCCTTACACCCTTTTACTTTCTACTCTCTTTTTCTTTTCTTTATTAATATATAGAAATACTTTTGATCATATAGACACAGTAAATAATAAGATTCGCATAGGAGTTGAGTTGGGACAAAAATGTTGAGTTTTGTTACTTATTGATAATTTTGGGCTTGATTTCACTTACATAGAGTCTGTAATAACCTGTAGAATGCATTGCGAAGGTTTTGTCATGTTTAGATGCATTTACACTGCTAAATGAATGTTTGTCACTAGTTTTTAATAAGTTTCCCGCCAAAATGTTAAGAGAGACAATCTGGGATGTGGGCTGTCTCATGCACAGTGTCCATGAGCTACTTCAAAAGCTTCAACTCTCAGAATTCTCACAGAGAAGCTGAAAGCAGCTGGTCTCACCTTTGACCTAGATATCACACTGACACATCACAGATACAGGAATAGCAGATTAATAATATGTTTAAAACCTATGTCCAAAACATATACATTACTATAACTCATTTAATTCATCTGATTGACAAGCATAAATAATTTTATAACTCTATACTGGAAGAAATTGTCATGTGATATATTTTAAAGCAGTAGTATAGCATGTTTGTAAAATCTGGTTACTAAAATGTGTTTGCTGTGCATTATTTTGTATAAAGCAGACAGATTTATTGAAGGGACAGCAATGTAAGATGGTGCTCAGTAAAGATACAACTCAGTGAGATCAGATATATATATATATATATATATATATGTATGTGTGTGTGTGTGTGTGGGTGTATGTGTGTGTGTGTATGTGTGTGTGTGTGTTTGTGTGTATCTGTGTGTGTGTGTGTGTGTGTATGTGTGTGTATGTGTGTGTGTGTGTGTGTGTATGTATGTGTGTGTGTATGCATGTGTATATATATATATATATATATATATATATATATATATATATATATGTATATGTGTGTGTATGTGTGTATGTATGTATATATATATATATATATATATATATATGTGTGTGTGTGTGTGTGTGTGTATGTGTGTGTATGTAGATATGTATATAAATGTTTCTGAGAATCTGCTTAACTATGAAGTATGATTTATAACAATTTCTATGAATACAATATTTTATTCTATTGGCAATAATGAGTTTGAGTAAATGCTCATATACAAGCAATTCAAGTTTTTTTTGGAAGCTGTTAACTGTATTTACATGACAGAAAATAGATGCATCCTAATATATGTAATGTCTGAATCATATTAGCCAAAGTTTCTTGATTTAAATGAATGTTAGAACTTATTTTTCTCTCCTCTTGATTTCTAACATCAAGATTATTTGAATGCTATTTGAATACAAGTGTTTTATATTACATGGATGTAATAGTAGTATGAACAAAAAAAAAAAAAAAAAAGGTTTATTTTAGTTTATATGATGCTGTTTTACCAAATGTGTAGTCTTGTCTTGTTAGATAATTGAATTGAAAACTGTTAACTTCAGTTAAATATAACTAGTATTAAATTGATAAGGTGGTAGCTGACGTACTGCTGCTTAGGGTAGGGGGTTAACTTGAGTGGTAAATACTACTCTAAGTTGGAGTTTATAACTCCAGGCTGGATGCAAGGTTTAATCCTTACATTATTTTCACTTGTTCATTGTTATTTGTATATAGTTTTGACATCCACAATATATTTTGTACATTCATTGTCACTACAAACAAAATTGAATCCTATACTGAAATCCCATAAGAGATTCAATAAATACAGCTATATTTAAAGGTACACCTAAAGGAGGAGATGTAACATTACTTATCTTGTTATTTGTTATTTTGATCATAAGATTCTTAAGTTTTAAAAATGCCAAATGACATCTTTAAAAGGAATTTCTTTAAACATTAATGGACTGAATAATCCATGTAAAAGGGCAAGCCTAATAAGATACATTAATTTACATAAGGCCAACTTAGTCTTCCTACAAGAAACCCATCTCTTGAAAAAAGATATTGATAAACTAGCCACAAACAAATATACAGTACTGGTTAGTTCAGAGCACACTCAGAAAAAAAGAGGAGTGGCTATTTTATGGAATAAAAGTATGCCCATTCCTAAAACCATTAAGTCTTATCAGGATGACAAAGGAATGTTTTGTATGGTTACAATACAAATGAATGGGAAGACTTACACTTTAATTAATGTATATTGGATACCTGGAATTGGTATTAATACAGTGAAACATAATCTTGATAAGATCATATCATTCTCTATAGGAGATATTATTTTAGCTGGTGACTTTAATTGTATACTACATGAAAGTGATACTACCACTATAGGAAAGAGAAGAATTACATCTAATGCAAAACATTTAAAGGATTTTGCTAATTCTTATCATTTGAATGATATTAATAATCAGATAGATTCAAAATCATTACCATACACCTTTTTTTCTAACAGATACAAAACTTATTCAAAAATAGATAGGGTCTTTATTTCTAACCAGATGGTAACATATTTAATTAATTCCAAAATCATTTCGTGTCCTATATCTGATCATAATTCAATTGTTTTTGAATTCATGATAAAAAATACTCATAATGTTCAGATCAAAAGGATACCAGCATATTTAACTCAACTAAAAGACTATAAAGAATATATACTTTCAGAAGTAAAACATTTTTTAGACATAAATAACACTCCTGAAGTCTCCATTGTTTATGTTTGGGATGCCTTAAAATAATATCTATATGGACAAAGTATCAGATGGTATAATAATAAAAGGAAATCTTGGGATAAGGAATTGTTAGATATTCAAAGTAAATTAGACTCTTATAAACATAATAATAAAGAAAATATTATGGACAAGAAAGTTATTGAAGAAATAAACAAACTAAATGAGAAATACAAAGAAATTTTAACTCATAAAGTTAAAATAACTTTAGAGAAATATAAGTTTTTGTCTTATTCAATAAGCTCCAAATACTTACATAGACTTAAAAATAAAACAAAAAGGTTGAATAAACAAAACCATATCAAAGAAATCTTTTCTCTAAGGAAAAAGAAGAATGTTTCTAGTATACCAGAAATACTAGATGAATTTAGAAATCACTTTCACAAAATTAACCATAATAATATTAACATGGAACCTAAAGATAAAATAAAGGAGTTTATAACCACAAATATGAATAAAAAGCTTAATAAACAACAGATTAAACTATTGGACAAGAATATTTCATATACAGAAGTTATTACACAAATAAATAAGCTTAAATCAAACAAAGCACCGGGTAATGATGGTATTATACCAGAGATATATAAAATCCTTTCTAAAAATACATATTCATTAATACATAAGGTTTTTATTTTGGCCCAAACTGAGTTAATAACCCCCATCTTGGCAATATACATTTATTTCGCCAATTTTAAAACCTAATAAAGATCCAACTAGATGTTCTTCATATCGCCCATCTCATTACTTAATGTTGATTATAAAATGTTTATGAATATCTTTGCTGATAGATTGAAGACAATCATTCCCGGCATTATAGATATAGATCAGACAGGCTTCATTGTAAATAGAAATACTTTTGATAATATAAGAAGAACTTTAACATTAATAGATTTTGCAAATAGGAAAAAGAAAGATTTAACACTTATTAGTCTTGATATAAGTTCAGCATTTGATTCAGTAAGTTGGAACTATCTGTTTACCTTAATGAAGTGCACAAACTTCTCGGATGCATTTGTAAATCTAATTGAACATTTATACAAAGGAACGTTGGCTTATATTAAGGTAGGAACATATGTTTCACAAAAAATACCCATTCTTAAAGGTACAAAACAAGGATGTCCACTTTCTCCACTATTATTCACTTTAGTAATGGAGCCTTGGGCTAATTTGATCAGAAACAGTACTGACATGGGTTTTGAAATAGATGAAAATACAACATCCAAAATTCAACTTTTTGCAGATGATGTTCTAATTACATCAGCAGGATCTAATTCTTCTATACAGTCTCTATTTGATAACATGATGAATTTTAAAAGTATTTCTGGTTTAATATTCAATGAAGAAAAAACTAAAATACTACCTATATATACACGAAAAAATATTCTCATTAGTGATTTTACTAAATATGTACCCAATTCAGGTCAGATAACTTATTTAGGTATAATACTATCTAAAGATATTAAATCTATTATATATAATAATTATAATACCTGTTTTCTTAATATACAAAATCTTTTTAATACCTGGAATAATATGTTTTTTACTATGGAGGAGAGACTTACAATTATTAAAATGATAATATTCCCCAAGATTTTATACTTAATACTATCAATAATACTTCCACCTACAAAAATAATTATCAAGAAACTGAACACACTAATGTTAAATTTCTTATGGGCACCTTATAGACCTAGGATTGCATTAAAGAAACATACTAATAAATGGTCTCAAGGGGGTATTTCTTTTCCAGACTTTAATTTATATACTATCTCTTCTATTGTAAAAGTTATTACTTTATTAATAGATCAGTCATATGTCACAAAATGGAAAGATTATTGGGAGCTAATTAGTATACACTTCATGAAAATCTCCTTAACACATAAAAATATGATTGTAAATAACTCCATGTTATGGTTACTAAAGGAATTTTGTACTTCACCTATTACACCTAAACATATGGTTTGTTACCCATTAAATATTATTATTAGTTATCGTAACTTTATATTCATGCACCCTAAGTATAGGGAATGGAATTTTATTGTATTTCCTGTAATGTATACTCAGGGTATGCTTTTGTCATCTACTTCTGAAGGAACTCATTTAGCTATAGATAATGATCTAAAGTACTGGTATCAGTTGATATCTGATAATAAAGTTAAAAATCTAGATTTCTTAAAACAAGAATTTGATCTAAGAGAAACTTGCTGGTTAGAGGTTCAGACCTTTAGACAACATCTCATTAATAAAATAGATTTAATGTCTATAACTGTTAAAGAATCTATTCCAACACTGATTGATTACTTGATATTAAATTTACAACATAAAGTTTCTGATAAAGGTAAACTTTCATACATACATAAAGTTATCAGACAAGAAACTTTTACAGTGTAGATTCATACTGGAATTATTTCACTTCTATTAATGGGGACCCACCAAATCAACAAGATAAACAATATATATTGGAATCTGCTTATAGAACTACGTCTTCCATTGTCTGGAGACTTTATACATGGAAATTTTTACATAGATCTTTTTATACACCTTTGATGATGAATAAAATAAATAATAAAGATAATCTATGTAAGAGATGTAATGTAGAAATTAATGCTGACTGGGCTCATATGTTTTATGACTGTATAAAATTGAAAGAATACTGGAAGTCAATTAATGAATTTTTGCAGGCTCTTTTTACAGATAATTTCATTATTTCTAAATCTCTTATATTATTCAACACACCTGTACCTCAAAGTGTTAAAAGGTTAAGCTTCCCTTGTTATGGTCTATTCTAGCAGTGGCTAGGAAAATAATAACTAGAAATTGGATTTCAGATACACCTCCTTCATTCAATGAATTTAAAAATGTTATGAATATAGTGTGCCATATGGAAATAAACACAATTAGGACTAGAACAAATAGAAAAACATCTTATTTTATTGTATGGGATAATTTACAAAATTTGTTAAAAAAATTTTAATTTCAATAGCATGGTATTTTAGTTTAATTAATTGATCTGATTGTAGTGGATGTCTTTGTAAATACTTTAGTTGTTTTGTTGAATATTATAATAATACCTATTTTTAATTACTTGTATAAAATTGTTATGATATTTCACTTATATGTTAAAACAATAAACCTGTTTTGAAAAAAAAAGAAAGAGCATTAAGGATCTGTTCCCTAGTGATAGTAGGGGTGGTTATATTTGATGGTGTTTCCTGATAGGAGGTTGAGGGAGGACAGAGGGGTACAGTTAGAGATGAATTTGATTTATTGGCCACTATGTTTGCTATATCTTCTGGCTCAGCACAGCTGGCTCCATTAACAATGAGCTCTGGACACTATTGTGTACTGCATTTTTGGTTGCAGGCAAAGCTAAATAATGTCTTGTGGTTTTCCTTAGCCTGAGAGGCCAAATTTACCTCAAATTTGTTTTTGGTAGAGTTGTTTGATTAGTTTGATCAGAGTGTTTTTATCCTGCTCGGTTCTATACCTACTACTTTTTGCTGTGATTTCTCCCTTCACCAGGGTGACTTGTTTTTTTTTTTGAGTCAGTTTTGTACTTATTCCTGGTTGGTACAGCTGCCTGTATGCAGCTATTAACATACTTGTACAGGGTTTCTATGAAGAGTTCCACATAGGCAGGTTCATAGATTACTACGAGGCTAACTGCTCTTGTGAGCCATTTTAGGCCTAGCCAATTATCCCATTTGAGAATGAGACTCAAACCCTGAACCTTGTGTTTGTAAGGCAAGCATCTTAACCATTATGCCAAACCTATACCCCCAACAATTGTTGTTTCCTAATACCCATTGGCCAGTGAGGTAGGCCCACAGGACACACAGTCCCTTTTCAGAGATAGAGAGCAATGTCCAGTTAAATGACTTCCTCAAGGCAGCAGAGTTTATGGTAGTTTGAAATTTTGCCAGGTCATCACTTAGTAGTAGGAAGTTAGCCTTAGAGTAGTTTCTGAACATTCCAGGGTTAGCTGGGGTTCTAGTTTTTTTTTTTTTAAGGATACCGTTTTGTGGTCTGACCTTACGAGAGAGGACATTACACTAGGGGGTGTGGAGCAGTCTCCCATATTAGTGATGACCAGAACCAGTCATGTGCTCCTGGTTGGCATATTGATAATCTGATCCAAGGGAGTTTGTGTTTACAAAATCCAGGAATCTCTGTGCCTGCACATTTGGTGTGTCATATATGATCCACAGTTAATAGTGGGGTAATTAAAGTTGCCCATGAATTAATACTGGGTTGGATGGTGAGCATTTCCAGTAAGCTTAAAAAAAATGTTATGGGTTTCCTGGCAGAGTCTCCCTACTGGGCATTCCTATGTAGTAAACTCAAATCCATATTCAGACATAATGGGGAACTACTCAATGCTAGTAGTATAAACAGAAAGATGCCAGAATTCAAGGCCCTCCTGCAGCTCAAGTACATTCCTATCTCTGTATTTACTGAAGCAAGGCTTCACTGCAATGGCAGTACTCCCTATATACCAGAATGTAGTGCCCATCATGTTTGCAAGTCCTTGGGTGACTGCAGGCGGAGTATCTGTATTGTCAGGAAACACCATCACCTCACATCAAATTACCCACAAACCAAATTTAGAGTTCCAGGATATCCAAATCACCTCAAACAAACCCTACTTGTACTTCATTGCTAGCTACAGATCCTGATCAATGTCCCCCAGAGATAAACAAAATTACCTTAATATCATTATGGGGTTAAATATCAAACCTAATACTTTCTTGCTAGGGGACTTAAGTTACCAGGCATTGATTAGTATATTTACACCTCTAAAAATCAGTACGCGGAGCATTTCCTAGACTTTTTTAATAGCAGTACACTGGAAGGAATTGTAAAACTATCCACAAGAGGCTCTAATGTCATTGACGTGGTCTTTATCAACCTTACCCCTACCTGTACCCCACTGTGCATCTCCTCATTCCGGATTAAGTCTGACCACAAATCACTTACCTTCTGTGTCAGGCTTAGTGGTACACCACCACCAAATGAGACCATATTAGGGCTTTCTCCAGGGCAAATCTACTTCAGCTTCTGGAACAGAAAACCTATAGACAATACCTCAAAAGTCCCTGCAAATGGACACAACTAAGAGGGATGCTGCAGTAACCTCCTGTTTGTACCAGCACCTTAAAAGCTATATAGAAAAATCTGTACTGTCTACCCTCCTGTGTTATTAAACTGTATAACAAAAGAAAAAAATAATAAAAAGATGTGAGTGATCCCATTTCCCTACATGAAGTATACACTGAAACATGCCTGTGAGGAATTTAAGAGCACTATTAGAACATGTAAAACAGACTGCAAACATAAGGTCACAGCACATACCAAAGAAAGCTACAAATTCTTCTTTAATATGCCAGAAATTTCAGTAATAACATTGCTGAGTGAAAAAAAAAAGAAAGCAAGCTCCTTTGCAAAGTTGAGGAGCAGACAAAATCTCCTGTGCAACCACTTTAAGACCAAAAAAAGCCCATTCAAGCCATTTCAATGTCATCACATATTCACAAGTGTTTAAATGGCTTAAATCAATGTATACAGGCAGAGCTGGATCATGGTCAAATGGGGCCTTACACAGGACAAAGGACTGGACCACTCCCATTGTACCCCCAGCACCATGCCCACTCCTGCCTCCACCACAGCTTCAAGATGGAAGCAGTGAAAGAAATTACCATTACTGTCATTCCATAAATACACTGCATACCTTGTAACCCCTTAGTGCAAGGAATCCGGACAAAGTCTAAAATAATGGGGGGCAAAGCCCAAAAATAGGAACAAAATTGAAATATAAACTTATAAAGTTGCTATGATAACAGGACTTGTGTTTACATGGTATTTTCTGAAGGACAGGAGAAAGTCTGAAACTTATATGCATGTCAATCTTCAGTGATTTGCCAGAAAAAAAAGAAAAACACAAGTTTTATAAGGAAAAGAAAACTCCACTCCTTTTATTTTCTTTATGTATGTATGTTCCCTCACCATAAAAAAGGCAAGAAACAAATGACTTGGACAGAGAGACTGAGATATCAGTGACTTACTTATCACTTATTTGGTCAGTAGTATGCTCCATTCATTCCATTCCTGTGGTGGGCACTGTGGACATGGACAAGCTCGGTCACTACTAAGTAATGATAATGCTAGTTACTGTCGGATCTCTTGAGTCTTGCAGCTTGCCAAGTTGGTCTCGTATCTCTGTGGCCCACTTTCTCGGCTGGTGATGTTACTTGCTGTCAGACAGTAAACTGAAGTTTCTTTTTTTAAAAAAAAAACAAATAAAAAGCAGAGCAGTAACCAGTAAATAAGCAGGGCAGCAACATTTTAAACCTGCTGCACACAGGCTGCAGAGCCAGCTGAATGACAGCAAGTCATTTGGGGAGGACAGACTAAACAGGTGGTAAGGAGTGGGGCTAGATAGATGAGGTTCTAATGTCACTGACATAGCCTTTTCCAACCTAGCTCCTCCCTGTACCCCACTGCGCATCTTCTCGCCCCTGATTAAGTTTGAAAACAGATCAGTTACCTTCTCTGTCATAAAAATACTTAAAAGAAAAATAAATAAATAAAAAGCAAGAAACAGTGACTTGGACAGAGAGACTGAGAGATCACCGTCGATGGCCATGGAACAATAACAGAGGTGGGAGGTGGGAAACACAAGTTTTAATATTTTAGCCTGCTGCTTGACGAAAAAAAAAAGCACCAGTGCCCACAATAAAGGAACATGCCCATACCCTCCTACTCAAACAAAAGTAGCCAAAGTGACAAGAAAACGTGACAGTTACTTGCTTAGGTAAGCAATTCACAAAGAAGGAAGTAAACAGGTGGGTGGCTAAGCATCTATTTTCTGAAAAGATCATTCAACCCCTATGAAACAAGACGATGCCCCTGACAACTTTAGAATCATGGATGCAAGTATTCAGCAATCTGAGGATCTAGTTTGTTTAGAAGGAAACAAAAAAAGAAAGGAAGAAGTTCACAACAAATAACAAGGAAGAAAAAGAAACTGATTAATGACTGTAAAGGAGAGAATACGTAGTGAAAAGGACATTGCTTTGTTATGTAACACACAGGTTACAGGGAATGATGATATGTTTATATCAGTAAACCTTCAGTCTACAGAAAAAGGCATCATTTTTCCAAGAGAGAAGGGAGAAAAAAGAGGCAAGAGGCAGGTGAAAAGGAAGAAATCAAAACTGAATGTGGAAGGATTGAAGAACATTACTGTAAGAAAAAAGAAGAGAAAGACAGATGTTGACTACACGGCTCAAGCTGTGGATTTATGGGTTTATATCATAAGATCAAAAGAGTAAAACATCGAATAGCAGAACATCGAACTGCTAATCTTGAAAGCTGAATACATCGAAAACGGAACCCCCGAATAGCAATGGTCGACCACATCACAAATGGAATCACCAAATAGCAACGGTTGGACATTAGGGTTAGGTTTAGGGTTAGGGTTATGGTTAGGGTTAAGGTTCTGACTTCTTGTGAGACATTACACAGTCATATCTTGTCCCTAGTACTACGGGAGTAGTTGGATAGGCAGCGGCAGCCATGTTACTATTTGATCATAGCTAAGCACACAGGGAGCGGATGTGGAAGGCTTACTTTTATAGTGTGTAATTACATACATACTAATGCTGTTATGGTGTTTAATGAGAAAATATGGTAATATGTGTATCAGTTTTTGTATAGCAATACAATTTTAGTGGTTCTGCTGCTATAAAACAGTAGTTCGTAGCATACGTTATGCATATGGAGCATTTCACAGTGACGTCAGGGTGTGTGTTTCGGAAGGCCAACTATAAGAGTCCGGGGTTTCCACTTTCGAAGTTTTCAGCTTTCAAAATTATCAGCTTTCAAGATTAGCAGTTCAATGTTCTGCTATTTGATGTTTTACTCTTTCGATCTTATGATATAAACCCGGATTTGTAATACCAGCTGGATGAAAATTTAACACACAATGAATACAGTGGGATTAATAAGACTAATAGTGATGAAGATCTATCCTTTGTAACAATTGATAGAGCAGATATTACAGTATAAGAAGCTGAACATTCTTCAGAGCTGGCTAGCAAAGACATTCTTGTAATTGGAGATTCAATACTTGCAGAGATGATAATGAACATTGAATAGTGTTATGCTTGCCAGGAGCAAAAATAGAAGCTGTGAGACAAGCCTTGGAATGCCTTGGCATAAGGAAGTGTGGATCTGTTTTTATTCATGTTGGAACAAATGATGTCACCCACAAGGATTCTCTGACTGTTAGTAGGGAAGTGACAGCCCACTTAGATAGTATAGCTTATAATAGTGTTAGTACGTATTTTTCACAAATCACCTATAGAAAGGATAGTCGGGTCACTGTGAATGAAAAGATATTTTGGGTAAATATCCACATGGATAAAATGTCCTGCTTTAAAAAATGGAAATGTGTAGAACATCCAAGCCTAGTTTTGGGCACATGTGTTCAGACAGAATGATGTGCATTTTTCAAGATCAGGGAAGAGAATTTTTGCAGCAAATATTTTGCAGTATTTGACAAACACTAGGCAGGATTTTTGCCAGGTCAAAATTTTAACAGTTCACAGAAATTTGATGCATCTCTGATGGCTGTTAATGCTGGGAGTATTAATAATAGTTTTTTTACTGGAAAATTTTCTACATTTCTACAAGATTGATGCTGTTATCATTTGTGAAAATGGTTAAATAACAATGACTGGAAACCATTTCTGTCAGGGTATAAATGCTTCTACTGTATTCTAACAAAATATTAGGTGGAGGTGTTATGATAGAGATTAAAAATATCTAAGACACTGTGATTATTACATGTTCAATGATAATACCACTACTATAGACAGTGTAAGTGTGACAACAAAGACAAACATGGAACATATAACAATTGTTGGGGTGTTCAGACCACCAAAGTCAAGTGCAGATGACCTAGAAGAATTCATACATTTCTTGTATGAAACATAGGA
This sequence comes from Protopterus annectens, assembly GCF_019279795.1. Taxonomy (NCBI): domain Eukaryota; kingdom Metazoa; phylum Chordata; order Ceratodontiformes; family Protopteridae; genus Protopterus; species Protopterus annectens. The sequence continues at coordinate 1,400,415,871 of NC_056729.1, forward strand.
GGGAAAAATAATATTAGCTGGGGACTTAAATTTACCAGAAACAGACTGGAATAATATTGATTCAACAATGTTAGTAAGGAAATTATTCACAGCGTATATTCAGGAACAACAATTGCTTCAGATTGTAAAAAAAAACTACCAGGAGACAAAACATACTAGACAATGTTTCTGTTCCCAAAGAAATTACTGTAACTTCAAGTCAAGTTTTCCCACCATTGATGTGCAGTGATCATGGGATTATAAAGGTTAATTTGTTGCTAGATAATTCTGCCAAACTAAAATCTAAGTCAATGCACAGAAGATTAATTACAGATTATATGGAAGCAAAACAGTTACTACGTAAAACTAACTGGAGAGAGGTGTTCAGTGGAAAAACTGTTCAGTGGAATGTGAAAAGTTTTGAAAGACAAATTGAGTCCAAAAAAAAATCAAAAAAATGTTTAACATCAGGCTGTAGGCATACAACATCAGGGGGATATATTTCTATAAGAACAAGATATATGATTAAGGTGAGAGAAAAAATATAAGAAACGGAAAAGAGGTCAAACTACAACTTTGAAAACTGAAATAAACAAGCTGGGCAATCAGATTAAGCACAGTGTGAGACAAGATCAAGAAAAATTTGAAGAAAATTTATATAAAGATATTGAGCATAATAAGAAACCTTTTTATAGATGCATAAGATGTGGGAGGAGAAAAGACACACAAATTGATAAACTGTGTGCAGACTCTAAGATTTATTCTCAGACACAACAGATTATAAATATATTTACAGTATCTTATGCAAAATAGTTTGGCTCCACAAAAGGGATGATAAGTTGTCCGAGTGACATCCAGGTAACTCCAGATAATGGAATCAAATTAGATTATATTGAAAAAGAACTGAGCAAACTGGATCCAAACAAAGCACAAGGAGGAGACCTGAGAACACTTCAGCAAGAACTTACAGTACTGTTATATCTATTATTCACTAGGTCATATAAATATGGAGAGATTCCTCAAGATTCCTCAAGATTGGAGACATGCTCTTATTAAGCCTGTCTTTAAGGGAAAGGGGAGTAGGACTAACCCATAGTCATATGGATCCTTAAGTTTACTTTCATGTTGTGGAAAAATAATGGAGAAGGTAATATTGGATAAGTTATTGTCAGAACTGGATAGGTTGGGACTTGAATCCATATATCAACATGCATGTGTTGAAAACAGATCTATTACCACCTGTAACATGATGTTCTATAACAATATAATAACAGCTATGAATGAAAAATTGTGCTGTGATGTAATTTATATAGATTTAATTTCAGCATTTGACAGGGTCATACACAAAACACTGGTCAATAAATTAGTACAACTAGGTATTGATGTACTCTTGATAAGATGGATAGCTGCATGGTTTAGAAATAGGACAATGCAAGTGTCATTCAGCAACTGGACAGTGTCCCAGAGGGCTCGGTCCTAGGCCCTTACTTGTTTAGATTGCATCTTTCAGACCTAACTTTTTCATCTGAGGTGTTCTACAGTCTATATGCAGACAATCTGAAATTGGGTAAACTGATTACATGTGTTACAGATAAGGCATTTCTGCAAAATAACTTGACTAAATTGACCATTTGGGCACAAAAGAATAATATGCTGATAAATACATCAAAAACTAAGCGTATGGGATTTGGGAGACCTAAATTGAAAGGTGAATATTTAATACAGCACACAGTGATTGAAACTGTAGACTCATTTAAGGACCTGGGTATATGGATAGATTCAGCTATGAATTTTTCTAATCATGTCAACCAATTGGTTAATGATAGTTATAGAACAATAGGTTATATAAAAACATTTATAAAGTCTAGGAAATCAAAAATAATAAAGTCATTGTTTGTTAGTTACATTAGACCCAAACTTGAGTATGGAATAACAATATGGAAGCCCTATAGGAAAACATGAATAAACTGGAAAGAGCACAGCAGAAATATACCAAGGGCATCCATGGATGTGAAAATATAAATTTTTATGAAAGACTAAAATATCTGAACTTGTACAGTGTCTCTTACAGATATTTAAGAGGATATCTTATTCAGGTATATAGGGCATTTAGGGACAACTACCTCTGGGAATGTTTGGGGTTATCAAAAAGTACTAGAGAATCATCAGACAACCTGTGTAGAAGATTGTATAGGAATGAGAAGTGTATTAATTGGTTCTCTGACAGAGTAGCCGATGCATGGAACAGACTACCAATTACATTAAAGCAAGTACTAGTTTAGATATTTTTAAGAACAGCCTGGATACTTATTATGGGAACAAGTGTTTTGGTATATTGGCAAGCTAGAAGGGCATTGATGCCCATGCTTGAAATATTTGTATGTATGTATGTAAGAATCGTCTATCAGAATCCAAAATAGAACAAAAATTTTTTTTAATTATTTTTGCATTTTTCAGGACCCAACAGCCATCATCAGGTTATTCGTGCCCTAGGGAACTGCCTAGGTCATCTAGTGCTGGATCTGGCTTTGTATACAGGTTTCTCATTAGTGCCAAATTGTAATACTGATTGAAATGCCAGTATTCCATATTAGTATTGACATGCCCCCTTACAGCTTACATTCAAGGCAGTTTCCTACTTTACCCCACCCTAGCTATGGTTCTGATCTTGTCCATAATAGTATCATGCATTCCTGTCTCAAAGATATAGCTAATATATTAAGTACACAGATTTAATACTAACTTTACAACATCTTCCCACATTGCTGCACCCACTGTACCTGAAAATTTAGTTTCACATGAAAACCACTTTGGAACATGTCTAAGAATCCTTTTCAAAGACTAAAAATAATATTCCAACAGAACCAGATAACATACCAGGCTATAGTCTCATCAGTACGAAATATACAGTATGCGAGTCTCGATTTGAACTGCTCATCCTCATTCTATCTGCAGGGTCTGTGCCTGATCTCAGGAGAACAGCCACTGTGACTCCTGTACACAAGGGTGGCGCTCCTACATACCCAGGTAATTACAGACACATCAGTTTTTCCAGCATAATATGCAAAGCCATGGAATGAATCATAGCAGAACTCATTTATGCAGAAGTAAGCAACTTAACTGATCTAAACCCCACTCAGTTTGGTTTAGTGAAGGGCATGTCCTGTTGCCTGAGGTTCGCAAACTTCTTTGAGAAGGTACAGAGGCTGGGGACAGGGGTCTATGTGTGCATCCTGCTTATCTTCAACTGGTCAAGGCTTTTGACACTATTCTCCATGCTGGTATTATTGAAAAAGAATAGACCAACTTGATGTAAACCTTTATGTTGTCACTGGGTTGCATATTGGCTATTCAACAAATCCAAGGCTGTGAACATTACTGTTACCCTCTCTAAGTGGGAACCACAGGGACCAGTGCTGGGCTCTGTCCTGTATAGCATTTATTTTGCAGACATCCAAGCTAATATCCCTTTAGTGTGGTTGACCAAGTTTGCTGATTATTGCAAGATGGGAAGAGTTATCTCCTCATCCACCAATGCTAAACTGCTCCAAAAAAGACTGGAATATGCACATACCTGGTGTAATGAAAATGGTCTCAAGCTAAAGGCAAAGAAGTGCAGCACAGAAGCATTTGGCAAAAAGACTGCTCCCACCTCATATGTTATAACTGGTACTCCTCTTCAAACGGATGAGGTCATAACAGATCTGGGTACTTATGTGGACAACTCCCGCTCATTCATTCATCATGTTTCTATCATAGCCAAGGAATCCTTCTATCTGGTGCAATTAATTTCCAAGAGAATGTCTTCAAGATCCAAAGAAGTGATCTTACCACTGTATTGTTTCCTTATCAGACACATCATTGAATACAATGTCCCCTTTTGTATGTACAAATCCAAGCATATCACTCGGCTGCAAAGATACAAATGATTATTATCCAAAAAATTAAAAGCCTTTAATCCTTCAACTAACCCCACAGATTAGCACAGCTCTCCTTTAATCAGTAGCCCACTGGCTGCTCTGAGGTGACCTGTATCTTACTGTTTGCATCATGAAAGACCCAGCTCTATTTGACCTCCTCTTTTTTCACAAAACCATTAGCTGTACAAAGACCTGAACTGGGACCTAAATTTTCTCTGATGAATAAACAAGATTTGATGGAGGGATAGGTTTCTAAATCAAAGCATTCCCAACCTATGCAGTAACTTAGCACTACACTTGAAGTGAAGTACTACTTTGCCTTTAAGGCTAGCCTTAATGAGTGGATGGGTAGACACAAATGTATACCAGGGTTATTATTAAAGGTCCTGCTTAATTTGGGAGGTAAGCACTATTAAGTGCTCATAAAGGGTGGCAAAAGATTTTGTGTCTACTTAAAAGTGTATATAGTGAGGCACCTTATGGTCCGTGTGATCACTAGCCTGGTATTGTTCCTATGATCCAACATATAGTGATATCAACAGGCACACTCATGCTTCCAGACATAACACCACTGATGTCTATCACTGTGACTTATCATTTCGGGTACAAACCAGCTAAGTCTCCTATCATTTCCTTCCTAGAGGCCTTAATAAGTATTGGAGGACTAAACTCCTCTCTCACATTCCCCCAATGAGAGGATCACCAGTAAACCATTTATGCCTCTGACTCTAGGCTTACTGCACAAAAATGGATGACCAGAATCTATCTGAACTAGTAGACTGGCTCCTTGGTATAAAATTAACTTAATCATAACCCATAAAGATTTGAAAGTAAAGATGTATGTCTGTTTCACAAATAGGACAACTTGTGTCTGTGTAAAGCAGTTTTTCAACAAGGTTATGAAGGACAAAATAGTCATCCAGAAATATTGTAGGCCACATTTTTCCAATCATGTTGTACAGAGTTTCAGACACTAAGGTGTTGCTCATCCATAGGTTCATAGGTAGGTACTAGGCTATCGGCCATGGGGCCTATACAAGCCCAGCCAAAAAGGTACCCTGGCTTTTGCCCCCCAAGAAAATTATTTTCCTGTGCCACTGTCGAGCAGAGCCACAGAGGTGATCCCCGAGGTGAATTTCCTATTTCCCATCCAATCATCAAGATTTTTCTTGAACAGTGCTAATGAGGAGCTTTGTTTGATATAGATAGGTAGTCAGTTCCAGAGTATGGAAAGTCTCTGGGACAGGAATCTATCCCTCTGGCATGTTCTGTTTAATGTGGTGACAAGGTTTAGGTCCCTAGAGCGTGTAGCTCGGAGAGATTGGGATTTCTTTAAGTGGAGCATGTCCAACAGCTCTGGGTTTGACATAGCTTTGTATGTTAGGCAGAGATCATCTCTGAGTAGGTGATATGCGATGGAGTAAAGCTAGAGTTTTTTGAGACGGTCTGCATAGGGCATCTGTTTGAGGCTGGTAATCTTCTTTGTGAGGTATTTCTGTGGCCTTTCCAGTTGTTGTAGATGTCTTGTGAGGTACATACCAAAAGGGGCATTGTACTCCATAGTGGGTCTAATGAGTGATGAGTAGAGGGAAACAATGACCTCTTTTTTTCTGGATGAGAAACCTTTTGTGATGAGGTGTGCCATGTAGAAGGATTTCCTGTCTACTGTGGCAATGTGATTATCAAAGGAGAGACTACTGTCCACCTCTGTCCCAAAGTCTCTTATCACACTTTCCGTGTTAAGTATACTAACGCTTATGTTGTAGTTCATGGGTACAGAGTTTTTACCAAAGGGGATGTCAATGCACTTTTTGGCATTGAGCTTGAGGCCATGGCTTTGACACCAGGCATCTGTTTCAGTGAGGCCCTTTTGTAGGATGCCTCCTGTACCAGAGATGATGTAGATGACAGGTTCTGTTTCCTTTGATTTCTGCCCAGAGTACCAGGTGGGTCCTCTGTACATCAGAATGCAAGTAGTTGATAGTCACTGAGGTTATGAGGATGAAGTACAGTAGTGTGCTTAAGTATATCTCCAGCTGAAATAAAATAATTAGGTCTAACTAGATGATGTTAGAATTGGCTGATTTAGGTCTAGTGGCTTCAAAGATGATTTATTTATAGTCAAGATACACAAAAATTCAGCTAATGCTTGTGCTCTGGGGTATGTAACAGGTCAGTGACGAAGACACAAAGGAAAAAGAAGGTTCCTTTTATCACTGAATTCAGATTGATAGCTTTCATAGAAAACTGGTGGTTATGGAGGTAAGGAGAGGGAAGAAAACATTCTGAAGTACAATTAAACCAGCAGTCTAGATTGTAATAAAACATTCTGGAGTGTTTTGTTAGGTCTATTTTTGCTCTTTTTTTATTTTGGACTGTGGCTGAAATGGGTCTTCTAAGATCAGCCCCCCCCCCCCCGGATACCAATCAACAAATGATAAAAATTTAATTCTTCTTGAACAGCTCATTTGATAATCAACTAAAAACAGACTAAAACGATAGCAGTACCAGTGTACATACCTCTCAACTGTCCAGATTTTTGCATAATGTCCAGATTTTTGCCCCACACTTTTGGTCTGATCCTCATAAAATTTGTGTTTTTCTGGCCAATCACTGAGGACTGAAGTCAGTAAATAATGAAGGATGTGTGAGTTTCAACCTTCATATCCATTAGAACATGCATGCCAACGCAAAACCTGTTGCAACTTCCTACGTTTGTAAGAGCAATATTTAAAAATTGTCTCTATTTCTAGGTCTTGTCTACCCAATTACTTTTGCCTTTGTCAGACTTCTTGCAATAAGTTGAAAGGTATTCCAGTGTATCATAACCATACCTCTCAACCTCTTAGCGCAAGAAATCTGGATGAAGACTAAAATAATGGGGGGACAAGGCCCCAAAAATAGGGACAGTTTTTAAATATTGCTCTTATAAACTTAGGAAGTTGCTAGAATGAGAGGATTTGTGTTATTATTCATTTTTTGAAGGATCTAAAGTCTGAAACTCAAATGTATGTCATTATTTAGTGACTTCAATCTTCAATGATTTGTTTTAAAACTACAAATTTTATGATGAGCAGACCAAAGTATTAATCAAAAATCTGGACAGTTGAGAGGTAGGATCATAACCCTGTAGTGCAGCCAACAGTTTCCAGATTAAATCCATTACAAACAGACTGAGTGCTATCCAAGAAAGCAAGAAGCTTTCTTGGAAGACAGACATTCTTTAATACTTGGCAGTCTTGCACTTTATCACTAATATGTACTGACAAGTAAAACGTTACCAGCAGTAGTAGCAGAAGCTGAAATTACTGTTGGAGTACAATGCAGCAGCTCAGTTGAGCATGTTAGGATCATGTATCCAAAATACAATGCAGAACAGACTTCTCATTCAGCCATAGACAAATTGTTTAGACAACAGCAGCACCCTAGACACAAAATCCCATGTGATACATTCTCAATAAACCTTTATTCAGTAGTCACTTAAAAATGGCTGCTGAGCAGGCATGAAGATAATTACTGAACAGCCTTCAGGACTTATTACAGCTAACAGCATTAAGACTTGGCTATGAAACTACTACAGTGGTTGAGAACTGGATTCATTTGGCCACTGAAATTCCAGGGATACCTTTTGCATTTACTGGGAGGAATCTGAACTAATGAGTTACTGGAAATCTCCTTTGTTTGCATCGTGATAAAAGGGTTATCTGGAAGCAGGAGCATTCCAATGGTGCCTAGGTGTCAAGTGTGTGAAATGGGAAGATCCCAGGTGAAGGATGTATGGAAGTTTCCTTATCATAAACTAAGAGAGGATTTTATTGGTGAAATGTTGCCCTAAGAGATTTGAATATATATTTAAAAGAGGATTGTTGACTGCTGGAATGTGTTTCATGCAGACAGGTAAGCTTTTATTTACATACTTTGTCTGCAATACTCTTTTACAAGGAAACTGAGCACTGTGTGTATTTAACGGTTGTTCTGACTATCCAAATCACAAGATGAACAGGTGTGTTTGGAAATGAAGGCCATATTATTTTTGTTAGTTTCCTTTGAACCTATCTTGGTCTACATTCAAAGCAGGAGATCCCTCCTCCTATCCCCATCCTGAAGAGCTGCATCTGTTCCTCTGGCTTTCTACTCTGTTGTAAATAGATTAATAAGAGGTAAGTAGCCTGTGCTTCTGATGTCATCTGTTTAGCCTCTCTCTCCCCACCCCTTTAACTATTTTCTTCCCATTTTTGCAAGGTATTTGTATTTTTCTCTATTGACCACCTTCAAATGTCCCTTTTTCAGTTTTCTTGCCCCTTTTCCTGACATGGTTGAGTTCCTGTGCTTTGGTAGGCGCAGATCACAGCCCTTTTCCATATCCATACACTTCAAAATTGCATCCATTTTTATAATTTTCCTGTTTTATTATTGACAGTCATTTTCAAGTTGAGACATATTCATTTTTTCTTTTGATTTCACTCTCTTATTCTACTTCAGAAATAATTGCTATAATAAATAATGTTTACAGTTTGTATTTAGTTTTTTGCAGGCTTACTATTCTATACAATTTCTAAATCAGAAAAGCTGTAGCCTGCAAACCAAATCTTCATACAGATTCAAACTTTTTGAGCAAACAAGACTCTTCTCAACCAGACATATATAACAATTATCTCAAGAAAAGGCAATAAAAAAGCTGACTTTGTCACGTTATACTTTGCTCATGTTTGCATGCAACAGAAAAGATCATCCTGTCATCCTGCTATGAACAGGCTGCCTGACAAAGAGGATTCAGGCAGAGGTGTGTGTGTGTGTGTGTGTGTGTGTGTGTGTGTGTGTGTGTGTGGGGGGGGGGGGGGGGGATTACTAACTAAAGCAACACCTGCAAGCAGAATTTAACAGCACTGAGTGCTGTTTCTTTTCTTTCTTTATTTACTTATTTTTTTGCAGCTGGGCAGACATTTCATATGTGATGCATTGTATTGTTTTTCTATTCTTTCCATTATACTTTTAAATGAATGCTTATGTAAGTGCTTAATGTAACAGACGTCTATGTCATTGATTTCGGGGATCAGCAAATCTGAAGGTAACTGCCAGCATCACCCAGAATGCCATACTATTTGTTTAATAATACTGTTGTGGGCCTTTGTAACTGTTACAATATTAGCCTTTCATTCCTAGTTTATTTAAATGCAGAGCACATTGGAAATACTATTAATAGCCCATTGTATACTCTTATGATTATTAAATCAAGTTATTGTCTGCCACGCTGGCAGCATGTACCAGAACTTCTTTCCAGCCGTATTTACTTTATCTTCACCAAATCCACAATGATGCACTGACATTTAACCATTCACGTCCACGCTTTCTTTGATATTTATGCTTTCTGAATTTTCTCTTTTCCTTTCTCTCCCTCCTCTTCAAAGCCAGCATGAAATAAAGATACTTAATAATAAAAATGAGATCTGGACAAACTCAAATCACTAAGTGTCGTGCATCCCGTCAGGAAGCTGTCAGTACTGAAAGACCTACAACCTGTATACTTTATAGTCTCTTGTATCAGGTCACGATGTAGTAATGAAGCCAAGAGCAATAATTTAATCACAGAGCAATGTGAATCATCACTGCCATCCCACACAAGCCTACAAGAACAGAGGCTGACTGACTGAAAGACAAAGAGTAAAATGAGTAGGCTGGTCAAGACATTTAAAAAGGATTAAACTTTTCTGATTTTTCTGATGTTCAATTAATCCCAGACTGTTTATTAAATTAGTCATTAAAAATGACACATTTTTGATGCTGGAAATATATACTTCATGGTATTGAGAACAATTAACATTTCTTTCTTATTTTATCATTTGCTAGCTCTTTTTACAAACACAGAAAGTCCTACATTCAGTTTAAAAGTTTATAGCTCTGGTAAAACAGGATGTTTTAAAAGTACAACCTTGCATTGGGAGTGCTATATTACATACAGTCCTTGCTCACTTAGTAAATGAAAGAAGCAAGCAGGATGGCAGGTCTATACTTTTTGATCACACACACACACACACACACACACACACACACACACACACACACACACACACACACACACACACACACATCTCTGTGGTGTTGCTGCTAAGCTGAGCATAATCTTCATTCCTCATTTGCTACACTCTCTAGACAAAGCATTTCCCATCTGTAAGTATTCTACTGTTCAGAACTTCAGATATTATAAAGTAGTTCATGAATCCCAAAACATCAGCTGTTAAATAATACAGAGAGAAATATATGAACAATTTATATCAACATGATAGAATGTCACACTGACATCTGAATGGTACCTTTCCATCGGGTAATCTTAATGTGCTGCTTGAAAACAATAGTTGAGAATGGCTTTTTATCTATTAACTCATCTAAAGCCCAAAATAGGGGGCTAGGAATTACAGCAACACCTTGTAATTACAATATCACATTCATGCTAACACCTTCTTTCTTAATATAGTCATGATTTTTTCTGTTTGGTGGGAGCTAGAGGGAATGTGACATTTTATTCTATGTGATGTGGTTCCTGTCATGGGCTACTGTAATTGAATGACTTCATGCTTAAACAGCAAACCTGTGGACATAATTCACCTACAACAGAAAGGGTGATATTTAAAGTTTTCTAGTTACTTTTTAGTGATGGAAATACTAATTTATGACTGTATAGAATACTAAGTAAAGCAAAATGGCAATGTTCCAGCTAGGCAGGGACGGCCTTGGGAATAGGGAAACCAGGCAGCTGGCTAGTGTACTGTTCTCATAGGGCACTTTTCCATAGGTCCATAGGTGTATACTAGGCTAATAACCACTAGGGTCCTTATAAGCCTAGCTTTGCAACCCAAATGTGACCCACAAATTTGATTTATATAGGGGGTCAATTACTGACTCACTCTCCATTAGAGACATATGCGCCAGACAAGGGGTGAATTTCTGATTACTCATCCACTGGTACAAGCTGCACTAAAATAGGGATAGGGTGAAACTCTGTTTCACATAGATGGGGAGCCAGTTCCACAGAATGGGAATTGTTTAAGAAATCTATTTCTCCAGCATGTCATATTTATGTTGCAAGCAAAATGTAGGTATTTTAATCTAGTAACCCTGACACTGTTTGTTTTGCAGATGTTCAAAAGGTTCACCAAAACAGGGTGTAGGGATGCCTTTTATGTCAGGAAAAGATCACCTGTGAGAAGTCTGTATAATATTGAGTAAAGAGGCAGGGCTTTGAGGCAGTCAGTGTAGGCCATTGTGTTTACTCCCTGTATTTCATTTATAAGGAACTCTTGTGGGCGTTCCGGTTGCTGCATTTGTCTCGTCAGGTACATACCATAGGGGGCATTATACTCTATGATAGGCCTGATGATGGATGAGTACAATGGTATGATAACCTCTCAAAAAGTTAGAATATGTAGTGAGGAAAGTAAATCTGGACAGTTCACCAAGGTGAATGGAATTAGGTATAAACTTCATAAAGGAATGATGGGAAAAAAAAGAGACATGTTAGAAGTGCTTAATGAATGGTAACATAAGGATATCCAGAAGAAGGGAGTGTGGTCAGGCTTAATAACGCTTGTATGAAAAAGAAATGAGAAGAAAAATTTGAGAAATAAACACCAATTAATCTGTGTAATTGTGATTATGAACGTATTATATATAAGGGTAGGTAAGGTTATGAAGAAAGTGGCAGGAGAAGTTATTTATTTGTTTACTTATTTATTTAATTTTTTTACTGGGGTGGAGCACTGATCAAATTTGACCATTTGCAGGCTCAGCCCAGGTTACATAGATAGTAATAACAGTAAAGTAGCATTAAAGGTTTATCTAAATTATATAGTACAGTGACATAACATAGATTAAAAAAAAATAATATATATATATATATATATATATATATATGTATACACACACACACACACACACACACACACACACACACACACACACACACACACACACACACACACACTTACAAGATGGGATTAAGATTGGAGTGGAGTTAGTAGCTCTGTGTTCTGGATCTCTTCCTCACCTGCTGCACCTTTTTTTGTTGTTGATCCCATGCATTAACTGACGATGGTTTAGGTTTTATTTCTGTCAGTTTAGATTCTGGCTAAATGTCCAGGAGGATGGAGAAGAGAAGAGTAGAAAAAGTTGAAGTAGCAAACAAACACCAACTGTATCACAGCTAGGAAGTTTATTATAAAACAGGTAAGCACTTTCAGGGATGTGCCCCTTCATCAGACAACTCACAAAAACAATTCATTCCTTATATAGTAGAAGCACCTGCTATCAATTAAGTCTTAAAGATACAATGTTAAATACAAATACTTTAACCTGGTCCACTCTAGTATATCTTGAATATGCATATATCTGGTTCAAAAATTCATAAATATTAGAACACATATTATGTATATGAGTCATGGTTAATAATGGCATAATGGTTAAGGTATTTACCTTATAGACACAACACGCAGGGTTTGACCCTCACATGGGGCAACTGGCCAGGCTCAAAATGGCCCACAAGGGTGCCCAGCACCAATCCATGAACCTATATTAAAATTGCTAAAACCATATCCTACTATGCAAAAAATTTTTAAAAACATAAACTATAACATGCAACATAGATGTAAATATATATAGTGCACTAAAATATACATGTACATATGTAGATAAAAATGTATGTATATAAAAATGTATATACATAAGAAATACATAAACTGACTGTTAGGATTTTAGAACTTTAGTGTATAATTTTATTTATTGCATTTATGTTCTGTCATTATGACATACTAAGTTGTTTATGTATTTATTATGTATATACACTTTTATATACATACATTTTTATCTACATATGTACATATGTACATCTATATTTTTATATATATATTCTAGATATTTATATACATCATTTTTTCTTTTCTATAAATTTTTATACACACATGCATACATATTTATACTTACATAGATACTGTTATATTTCAACATGCTTTTTCATACACATACATATTATATTTTACATGGTTTTAGTGTACTATATATATTTATGTCTATGTTGCATGTTATAGTTTATGTTTTTAAATTTTTTTTGCATAGTAGGACATGGTTTTAGCAATTTTAATATAGGTTCGGTGCTGGGCTGGGTGCCCTTGTAGGCCATTTTGACTGCATTGTTTGTGACATTGTTGCATATTTGGGAGCCATGCATGTATCCCCCATTGTTTCTTTGTGAATTGCTTATCCATTTGCTTTTCCCAATCCTTTCTATCCTCCTCTGATTGATTTTTATAGTTATCATACATTATTTCATATACTCTACTAATTATCCCTTTTTAACAGCAGCTTCTGTTCGAGATTCTACCAAAAACTCTACCAGTGCTGGTCTTTCACTTAGGATCCCCTTATTCCTTTCTCTTTGCCTATACTATGATATCAATCTCTGATAGGGATGGAAATCTCTAGCCTGCAGTCAAAATAAATTCTTGGCCTGTTCCCATTCTGTTACCTTTCCCTCTCTAATTATTTGCTCCCAATATCTTGTTTCCTTTGCCAGTTTTCTCCAGTAAATTCCAGCTCCCTTTTGTTTATTGTCTGTATCGTTAATTGCAGTCACCACTATTAGCAGAATCTCCTTTCTCCATTCCTGTGTTGGCTTACTTCTTGGAATACATTTTGTTACTATATGAATATAATATTCTGTATGGTTATTTATCAGGATCACTTTTCACTTTGAATTATAGGTTTCTGTTTATGTTATGAATAAGACCGTTAACTGTGTAGCTCTGAAATATCCTTTTCACTTTGAATTATAGGTTTTTGTTTATGCTATGAATAGGAGCATTAACTGTGTAGCTCTGAAATATCCCTTCAAATCAGGTAATCCCAATCCACCTTGTTCTATTGGGTAAATCAGCTTATCCCACTTGACTCTTGATGCCTTCCCCTCCAAGATAAAATCCTTCACTCTTTATTAATTGCTGTCCACAGCTTCTCTTCTAGTTGATAAACATGTGTCTGACAATAAAAATATATCTGACCTGTGTATAGAACTATAGGGGCTAAAAACATTTTAACTGCTTGTACCTTGCTATCCATATCCATAAAACAGAGCTTCCAATTTCTCAGTTTTTGTGTTATCTTTTGTTTAGTCTCATCCATAGGTTCATAGGTAGGTACTAGGCTATCTGCCTGAAGGCATTTATAAGCCTAGCCAGAATGTGTTGGCTTTCGCAGCCCCATTAGATTAGTTCACTGTGCCTCTGTCCAGCAGAGCCATTGAAGTGATCCTCGGGGTAAACTTTCTGTTTCCCATCCACTCATCAAGGTTTCTCTTGAAGAGTGTTAGCGAGGCGCTCTGCCTAATGTAGATGGGAATCTTGTTCCAAAGCATGAGAAGTCTCTGTGACAGGAATCTATCCCTCCAGCATGTCCTATTTACTGTTGTGGTGAGGTTTAGATCCCTAGAGCGTGTGGCTCGAGGGGATAAGCTTTTCTTTAGTTCTGGGTTGGACATGGCCTTGTATGTCAGGCAGAGATCACCTCATAGTAGGCAGTATGCAACTGAGTACAGCTGGAGTTTCTTCAGTCGAGCTGCATAGGGCATCTGTTTGAGGCCAGTGATCCTCTTGGTGAGGTACTTTTGTGGTCTTTCCAGCTGATGCAGGTGTCTTGTAAGATACACCCCAAATGGGGCATTGTACTCTATGATGGGTCTGATGAGCGATGAGTAGAGGGGCACAATTACCTCTTTTGATCTGGATGTGAACCCTTTTGTGATAAGGTGGGCCACGTAGAAGGATTTTCTAACCACTTTGGCAATGTGATTATCAAAGGAGAGTTTACTATCTACTTGGGTCTCCAGATCCCTTATTACATCTTCCGTATTTAGGGGACTACCACCTATGTGGTAGTTTGTGGGTACTTTGTTTTTTCCAAAGGGGGTGACTATGCACTTTTTGGCATTTAGCTTGAGGCCATGATTTTGACACCAGGTATCCTTGAAGACCCTTTTGTAGGATGTCTGTGTCAGCCAGAGAGTCAATTATAGCCCCTGGTTTGCAGTCGTCTGTGAACTTGGTCAGCCATAGTCCTCCTGTGCTTGCCTGTACCTCTGAGAAGTATATGCTGAACAGGAGGGGTCCTAGGACTGAGCCCTGGGGAATGCCACTTGTAACCGGTTTAGAGTCAGACCTAGCTCCCACAACTCTTACCATGTGGGTTCTGTCCATGAGCCAGTTGGCAATCCATCTTGTGACGTTGGGGTTTATGTTCAGGCTGGTGAGCTTGTCTATAATACCAGAATTGGGAATGGTGTCAAAGACCTTTGCGAGGTCTAAGTAGGCTGTGTGTAACACCTTTCCCTTGTCTATAGCCTTGGTAACTGTCTCAAATAAGTCCACCAGGTTTAGGAGGCATGATCTACCCTTAACAATGCCAAACTGGGTAGGGTCCAGTGTTTGGAGGTTCCCAATGTCTCTGTTAATGAGTGCCATGATGATGCACTCTATAGCCTTGCAGACCAAGCTAGTCAGGCTTATAGTGTGATAGTCCCTGGGATCTGTTGTAGCTCCACCTTTGTGGAGCGGAATAACTGTTGCTGTGCACCACTCTATGGGTACGTAACCTGTGGAGAGGCTGAGTTGGAACAGTGTGTTTAGGTGAGGGGTTAGTTCATCTTTGAACCCATGTAGGACGCAGCCTGGGACACTGTCCAGTCCCATTGATGCTGTGTTTTTGGCTTTGGAGAGGGCTATTTTAACCTGAGTGTGTGTGATGTCAGGAGCTCTACATTCTTCTGGTATGGTTATGGGCCCTTTTGGAGGTGAGGGGGGGTGAAGTTTGTGCTGAACCTGTCTGCTAGGATGTTGGCAATATCAGTCGGTTCAGTGTATTTTGTGCCATTCTGCACTAACTCCAAGCAGATCTGAGCATTGCCACTTAGATTCTTGACATAGCTAAAGAATGCCTTGTGGTTATCTTTGGAGTCCTTGGCAATTTTTCTTTTGAAACTCGCCTTGGATGATTTTATGAGGGATCGTAGTTTCTTGCTGATACTGACCAGGGATGTCTTCCCTTCTTGGGATTTTACTCTTTTTCTCTACTAGTTTCCTCCTTCTATTGTATATCTTGTTTATGGCAGGAGTCCACCAGACTGGTTTCCTTTTCTTGGAGGAGTGAGTCTTGGTTTTGCTTGGGATAGCACAATCCATGCATTCTTGTAGGTGCCTGTAGAGTGCATTAGTAAAGGATTTTGCAGCTTGGACAATGTTATCCTTTAGCATGGGGGCTTTGAAACTTTCCACCTCGGTCTTAAGTAACGTGAAGTTTGCTTTTGAAAAGTTTTTCACGGTGGTTTCCTTGTCTGGGGGTGGGGGCGGAATGTGAATATCCAAAGTGATTTGTTTATGGCCAGATCTAACCAGCGAGGGGTTGACCTCCAGTGTGGAGCACCGGTTGCCCATGTTGGTGATGACCAGGTCCAATATGTTGTCACCTCTGGTGGGAGTGTTGACCAGTTGATCCAGGGCATTTGAGTTTATAAATTCTAGGAAATGTTGGGCAAGGGTGTTAGTACTTGAGTAGTTTTCCCAATTACTGTTTGGGTAATTGAAATCACCCAATATTAGGGTGTTTGGTAGGACCTTTATATTTCCCAGTGTTTCCAGAAATGCAGAATGGGGATCCTGAGACATGGTGGGTGATATGTAGCAAGCTACAATTTGAATTGCAGTTTTGCCCGTTGTTAGTTGCACATGGATAATCTCTGAAGCATTGTGCTGTGCCACTAACCTGGAGGTATGGATATCCTTGATGAATATAGATACGCCCCCACCTTTTGTATTTCATTTTGGGTTTTCTGGCCAAAATGTATGGTATGAGTTGTAGCCCGGTAGTGCTGGGGTGCTCTCTGGAGCCTTAAACCAGGTTTCTGTTACTGCACATATATCAATTCTCTCCATACTGAGGAGTGCCTCGAGTGCATGCATTTTGAGGTTTAGACGTCTGGCATTGAGTAGCATTACCCTCAGTTTTTTGTTACTTGTGCTATTTATGATGGTGAGTTTGTCTTTTGAGCCTTGCCTAAAAAAGGCACTATGGGGGTGGCAAGAGCCTTGGCCAGTATTCAAAAGCCTAAGGGTGACAGGTGCAAGCCGACTCTAGCGAAGCAGCGTGGCTTGTCGAGCATGTCATCTCAGGCGGACAGACATGGGATCCCCTTTGAATGACACCAGAAACTTAGGAAAAAACAACCAACCACTCCGGCGCCAATATCTAACACCCAGGAACACTACTGGTTCACAAAAACACAGTTTATTCACAAATGTAGTCCATAAAACAAAAACATGTACCAGGTCAAGCACTTTCGTATTAAAACTTCATCAGAACAATTCAATATCAATAAGTGACTTCTTTTATACATTTGACTTGATTGAACCTTAATTAATTAATGACCTATTAAAGTGACAGTGCTTAAATATACATAAAACAACCTTCCTGAATCACTAATACAGTAAATATATAAAAATATATGAAATATTGTAAGATAAAATACTTGTACAAACTTCTATAAAATTAATACTTAAAAGGGCCCTAGCAACAACGTATTCAAAGTTGCAAAGCCCTAAATTTTAACTCATGTTTGATACTAACATGTTCATTTAAACCAGGGAATTGATTAGCATTTAGTTTAAGTTGCCACTTAACCTCAGCCCTAAACAACTAGATCAGTCACCCCCTCTAAAATCATGTCCTACTACTTCAAGAATACTAAATTTAAAAGAGTGTGAAGGGAACAAATTAATGTGTTTAGATAAGGCATTTTTCTCATCCTTGTTGTTAATACTATAGCAGTGTTCATAAATTCTTCTGCTCAATCTTCTCTCAGTCTTACCTACATAAAATTGTCCACACACCGAACATATAGCTAAATAAACCACCCCTGTGGTGGTGCAAGACCCCCCTGCAAAGGTTATTTCCAAATTATAAGGACCTAGCTTAATTTTTGGGACATCAATAATATATCTACAATATTCACAAGACCCACATTTAGAGGTCCCTTTTAATTTCCTGCTGTTATTTGAATATTGTTTTTCTAATAGAGATTTTAAGTTACTATTTATCCTGTATGAAAATAAAGGCTTGTCACCAACAAGGGTTAACAGTTCCTTATTCCCCTTAAACATAGTCCAATTGTTCTTGATAATTTTTTGAATATTATCTGAGGTTTCACCATAGGTTAATACCATTGCTTGTGAAAAGTTATTTACTTTTTGTTGCTTTGGTAATGATATATCTTCATTAGCTCCTAATAGGGGTTTGTATATATAACCCCACTCACTCATAACCCCTTCATGAATCTGTGAAACAAAGGGAAGTGGGTATCCCCTAGCTGTGAACATTTCTAAAAGTAGTTGAGTTTCTTTTTTAGCTGAAAGAAGATTAGAACACATTCTTATAACCCTAACCATTTGTCCCTTAACAATATTCCTTTTCACGTAGGTAGGATGGTTACTAGTAAACTCTAGGTAATCATTGGAGAAGGTAGGCTTCCTATATACACAGGACTGAAAACTTTTGTTGTTAAAATCCTTGTATAAAAAAAATCTAGATAATTGATCTGATGGTTGTTGGTAATACCAGTAAATTTAAAATAGTCACATGTCCTATTCAAATGTTCAAGTAGCTTCACATGTGACCCTCCTTTTTTCCATAAAATAAAAACATAATCTGGAAATCTTAAGTATAAAAACCACTTATCCTTAAAAGGGGTGTTAAATAAAAATATAGATTCCCATCTGTACATAACTAAGTTAGTGAAGATAGGTGCGCAACTATTACCCATCGCCACACCCTTGACTTGCCTGAAAATTTCACCCACAAAAGTAAAAAAGTTATTTTTCAAAATTACCTCCATCAGTTCAACAATAAAATTAATCATGACACCGGTTAGGTTGCTTTCTGCAACTAAAACATCTTGGAACAAATCTAAACCTTGGTCATGTGGTATGGGGGTAAAAAGATCAACTACATCCACAGTAGAAAAGCAGGTTTCATCATCATAAAGTTCACTTTTAATCCTTCTTAAAAAGTCCCAGGAATCAATTAAAATGTGTTTAACAGGTGTTATAGCATTTTTAGGTAATACTATTTTGACCAGAGATGATGAGTCTATAAGGGGGGTCAACCAAGTCCTTGTGGGTTTTGGGAATACCAAAAGCAATTGGTATTATCGGATGCTCCACATTCAAAAAATTAAAAACGTCTTCATTAATAACCCCCTGGTATAATGAATCCTCCATCAATTTAATTTTTCTATATGAGAGATTTAATTCGTTCCTTGAAGCCAATTCATATTTAGTTTGATCATTCAACATACAGGAAATTTTGTTGTGATAATCAACATTATTTACTATTGCCATACCCTCACCTTTATCGGGTTTCATATATCTTACATTCATATCACCCCTTAATTTCTCTAATAACACCTTGTCTTCCTTAGACAAGCTAAACACCCTGTTTTTGTGTTCATTAAAGGTGCTATAAATTTCCTGTGTACAGACATTTTCAAAGGCACTTAAAATAGGTAATAAGGGAGGGTTGTAACAACTCTTCTTTTTAATAATACTCAATTTCTCAGGATTTTCCATGGCTATTTTATCTTTATTTAACATTTTAAGGTTTAATTTTCTTACAAAGATTTTTAATTCAATTAGTGTTTTACTAACATCTTCTCTAACAGTAGGGACAAATTTTAAACCTCTCATTAATAGGTGAAATAAATCTATACTCAATTCAATGCCTGCATAGTTATAAATTTTAAAACCCTTATAGAAGAACACTAGTCCATCATTAGAACTAATGGTCTCCTCAGATAAATTGTTCACAACAGAATTTTGATTCACTCGTAACTGTTCTTCCTTCGAGTGGATTGTTTCCAATAGTTGTATCTGGTTCTCCCTTCCCCCCTGGCCCCTAAAAAATCAGAATTGTCTGACCTAACATGATTTTTATTAAAAATTCTTTCGGACCTCCTTAGTGGGGGGTATTCAGAGTCATAGGAGTTGTCATTACTGTTCTGTACATTGCTAACAGCGTTTTGATTCATAGAAACCATAGGGGTAAAAACATTATTGTTGCCCGTAATCGTATCCAAATAGGCTTTAGGTAGTGGGTATGCCAAGCCATGTTTATAATCATACTCATCTCTCAACAATTTATTTTTCTTTCTATCTATATTGTTACACACTTCATTCTCTACTTTATCAAAAATTATATTATATCTAAAAGACTACTGGTTAAAATTAAGGTCATTCAAAATCAAACTGTTAATTTCATCGACTTCTTTCAAAAGTTCATTAATTCTTTTATTGTTCACTTTCACAATAAAGTCCATCAGTTCGATACCATGCCTATCGAACATTTTTAACAACTCTTCACATTCCACCTGGCCTTTCTTAATGCCATTTGGAAACCTAAAGGCACGAAGACCTTTTGGTACCCTCCCTTTAACAATACTTTCTTTCAGATAAGCGTTATCACATTGGAGGGCACGAACTTTATGCATTTTAACCTCTAAAGTCACTAACCTAGAGTCCACGTTCATCGTTTAATTTTCGGAAACGGTTGGAAAAAGTCCACATTCCCTTTTGGACCAGTCTCTCAAACGATCGTGCACAGCGTTGGTAACAGGATTGGTAGGTCTAAGTCCTGTTTGCCCTGAGTTGGTTATAGGATGCGAATAGTTCTCCATGCTCCGGAAACTCTGCTGCCCCTGATTATGAAAAAACGGAAGTGCCACTTCAGTTTCTGTCCCCGGTTGGTTTCCGCTTCTGCCTGTAGTAACGGGGCTGTTAGATTTTTGCATTTTAAAAACAGCCTCCTGAAGCTCGGAAACCTTATTAGAAAGGTTCAAGATTAAGGCAAACAAATTGTCATTACTGCCCTCCACCTGTTGTCCACAAGGGAAGGGCAAAGAATCCAATTCCTCTTCGAAAACCGGCGAGAGATCATGCTCTTCCATAACCGGATTTTGGGCTTAGAAGGCTGTCACACACCCTCGAACTAAACTAGTAAAACCAAAAGGGTGTAAGAGTGGTAACCACAACCAGGAAAAAACAACCAACCACTCCGACGCCAATATCTAACACCCAGGAACACTACTGGTTCACAAAAACACAGTTTATTCACAAATGTAGTCCATAAAACAAAAACATGCACCAGGTCAAGCGCTTTCATATTAAAACTTCATCAGAACAATTCAATATCAATAAGTGACTTCTTTTATACATTTGACTTGATTGAACCTTAATTAATTAATGACCTATTAAAGTACTTGTACAAACGTCTATAAAATTAATACTTAAAAGGGCCCTAGCAACAATGTATTCAAAGTTGCAAAGCCCTAAATTTTAACTCATGTTTGATACTAACATGTTCATTTAAGCCAGGGAATTCATTGGCATTTAGTTTAAGTTGCCACTTAACCTTAGCCCTAAACAACTTGTTAGACCAGTCACCCCCTCTAAAATCATGTCCTACTACTTCAAGAATACCAAATTTAAAAGAGTGTGAAGGGAACAAATTAATGTGTTTAGATAACCCATTTTTCTCATCCTTGTTGTTAATACTATAGCAGTGTTCATAAATTCTTCTGCTCAATCTTCTCTCAGTCTTACCTACATAAAATTGTCCACACACCGAACAGATAGCTAAATAAACCACCCCTGTGGTGGTGCAAGATCCCCCTGCAAAGGTTATTTCCAAATTATAAGGACCTAGCTTGTCTTTTGAGCCTTGCCTAAAAAAGGCACTATGGGGATGGCAAGAGCCTTGGCCAGTATTTGAAAGCCTAAGGGTGACAGGTGCAAGCCATCTCTAGCGAAGCAGAATGGCTTGTCGAACATGTCATCTCAGGCAGACAGACACTGGTTCCCCTTTGAATGACACCAGAAACTTAGCCAATTGTTGAAATTGATAATTTTTTCTTTATGCTGTGGTATCATTCTTGGTGAGGGCAGGATGCTTCTCAGGGTCAGGGTCATACCGGCCTGGGCTACAAGATCAGAGAGCTCTTCCATGTATCTTTTCATGTAATCCAGAAAGGTACAGCTCAGGTTATTCACACCAACATGGACAATGACAGAGTTGTATTTGTACTTCTTCTGGAGTGACCTGAGTGCTTGTGTTATGTGGCAGATCCTGGCACCCGACAGGCAGCTAACAGTAACCTTCTCCTTATTCAGCCTAGTGAGTGGGACTTCAGTGTGCCTGACTATAGAGTCACCTATTACTAGTATGTTAGGTATGTTATTTTGCCTTAAGGGCTGTGATTGTATGGCACACTGGTTTTGTGAAGTATGTGTTTCATGATTTGTGTTGGAGGGGTGGAGGTTGCTTGTATGTCTGCTTTGGAGGTCTCTGTTGCTTTTGCAGATTTTTATTTAGAGCCTCCAAGTATGTTTTCATGTATTTATGTGTGTTTTTTGCTGGTGCTGGTTTAATAGGTCTATGTGAGACTGATGGTGTGATGCCAATATTTCCCTTCTCCTCTTGACTGTCTCATCCAGCCTTGGGTTGAGAGAGCTTAGCCTCCAGTTTGGCTGTATAATTGCATCTCTCACATGTATTACTGTTTGGTGGCAGGCGGAGAGGGTTGTCTGTGTACATGAGGCAGCTCTAACATTGCCTCAAAATGCCCAGATTCACCAGTTGGACTAGAGAGTATGCCTGAAACTGCCCTTTGGACATGCCTGGATAGGTACAGTGAACTGTTTTACTGAATGGCTGGTAAGGCTGAATAGAGAGCCTTGCCCTTCTGTACAGTATAGGAGGGTCTAGTGCTAGGGTTTATAAGTGCTTGCTATGAGTTTTGAGCAAGTGCCAGGCTAGGAAATGAATGGTTTGAATGCTTAAGTTGAAAGTTTGTCTAGTTCCAAAGGAAAAATTGAAGAGGAGACTTTGTGGAGCCGGGAATAGTTATACCCTAGCTAACCAACATATCCTTAGCTGCCATAACAGAATTCTCCTTAATCCATATTCCTAAGTACTTCATTTATCATATCCCCATAAATATGGGTACTGCTGAACCAATTCCTGTCTGGGTACATGGCTTACAGCTATTGCCTTTGTTTTAGCTTCATTAATTTTGTATCCCTTGAAATTGCTTCAAAATGTTCCACAACACTGAACTGTCCTTTTTCTGATTTTATCAGGTATAAAATAATATCATCTGCAGATAAAGCTAGATTTTCATGACTACCATGCTAATTATATCCTGTAATTTCATTGACAATGGTTCTAAATATAATATAAATAACAAAGGAGAAAGAGGACACCCCTGCCTGGTTCCCCTGCTCAAACAGAACTTATCAGAAAAGAACCCACCCACTTTAAGTTTCACCTCTGATCCCTCATATGTCCTCTTAATCAACCTTATAATTTTATCAGGGAATGCAGATGCTTTTATTGTCCTACTCATAAAATCCCAGCTTAATCTGTTGAATGATTTCTATGTATCAAGACCCACCAATGTTAGTGGTATTTTCTTACATTCTGCTTCCTTCTGGATCATCATTGTTCTAGTAATGTTGTCAAATGTTTGCCTCCCCTCCACAAAACAACATTGATCCATATCTATCAATTTTGGCATCACCTTTGCCATTCTTTTAGCCATTATAGACATAAACACTTTATAATCATGGTTTAGAATTGAAACAGGCCTATATGAAGCTAGATTTGATGGGTTCTTATCGTCTTTAGGTATTACAGCCACCATTGCTTTGTTCCAGGATGTTGGTGCTTCTAATTATTTTAAAATACTGCTAAACAAAACCTTCCATTTCTTTTTCAGTTTCTTCCCTCCTAGCTTCCAATCTTCCATAGGAATACCATTTATTCCTGGGGATTCTCCTCATATCCTGTTAGTAACTGTGCTTCATCTACCTCTAACCTTGATATATTTAATTCTTCCATAAACATTTCCTTTTATACCTTTTCCTGACTTCAGTATATCTCTGTTTTATACTGATGTTCAAAAAAATCTGAAATATTTCTAATACCTCTACAGTATCTATGGTTATATTCCTTGTTATAGGCTCCCTAAACTTGGTGACAGCCCTTTTTACTTCCTGTTGTCTGAGTCATTGTACTAAAAGTTTTTGTGCTCTGGAGTTATTATCAAAAAACAGTTGCTTAACAGTAGCCTTTCTAAACTCATGCATATTATTGAGGTAATCCCTTATTTTCTGTTTAGCATTTTGTAATTGCTTCTTTTCTTGTTCTGTGAGAGATTCCTCCAGTTCTGCAATACTTTAACTTTTGCCAATATTCTAAATAATTTTTGCTACTTGTTAAACATTTCTCTTTCTTTTATTTCCACCTTATTTTTAAATTCCACTTTAATTTTGTTTCACTCCCTATCTATATTTTCAGAAGACATTTCTATCTTCCCTAATAACTCCTGAATAATTTCTATTACCCATTCATTAAATTCCTCTCTTTTTAACAGATAGGTGGGAAAATGCCAGTGTCTCCTTTTTCATTACTCTGCATTTTTATTTTAGCTATTATTGGTGCATGATTTGAAGTAGTTATTGGATACATATCAAAACTTTCAATTAAATGTACATGTTCCTGTGAAATATAATTTCTGCCTAGCCTAGCTTAGGTTTTGTACCTTGGGGAATAATATGTAAATTCACTCCAAAATCCTACTACTGAATTCACATCTTCCATGCCAAATATTTTCATAAATGTCTTCAAAAGCCTACTCTGTTTTGTTTTCCCTTCAGGGCTCCCCAGATATATCCTCACTGCTGCAAATCCAATTTACATTCCCTATCTATAAGTAATATTCCCTGATGAAAGCTGATTAGTTCTCCCAGAATTTTCTTACGTTCCATTATAGCAGTTTTAGGTGGAATATAAATACATGCCAATGTAATCCTCCTCCCTTGCCATTAGCCCCTCCTACTACAAATCTACCATTATTATCTTTTTTTTTCTTCTTCTATTGTAGCTACTCTTGCAATTATTATAAGTACTCCCCTTTTTCCTTTGTCCCATATATTCCACTGAATAACCATCATCTTTTTGTTATGAAATTTACATGCTCAGTTCTTTCCAAATCTGACTCCAGTAGCATAGCTATTTGCACTCTGCATTTTTTAATATAGTTCATTAGTCTTTCCTATATATCTCTATCTATCTATCTATATATATATATATATATATATATATATCCATTCACATTTAAAGATAATATAGAAAGTGTTGCCATTATATTTAGAAATTATTATTCCCACCTGCTATGTGTAACAGCTTTTTTAATGTCTGTTTTCATCTGTTGTGTTACATGCATACACTAATGTTTGGCAGGTTGATCTTTTATGCAGTTGTTTCTTGTAATATCCATTTGAAACTATGTCACAGCTTACAAAACTTTTTGTTTTAGTGAAAACCCTAAAAACACTCCACCAGAACACCCCTAAAATGTATTAACTTAATACTAACACACAAAACTATATGCATCTTCAAATATTAAAGTTTAACTATCCTAATAGAAACAACTGTCCAAGACTGACAGCCACACTTACAGATTTGGATTAACCTATGAGGAAGGTTATAAATGCTAAGATGTGTGGTAAACCCTGTGCTTCTACTTCCACTAAGTGCTGCCTGTTTTGTTTTATCTTTATTCCTCTCCCAGATTAGAAAAATAATCGAATGCTTCCAAAAAGCAATATCTCCTAGCCACTGATAGAAAACCATTGAAAGAAAAAAGTATTCTGTTTTTATTGCCCTTTATCAGATTGTTTCCATTGAGACATGTGAACCAGAGACACAGTTATCTCTACTTTACTTCTCTTCTATCTGCTGTACAGCGAGTAAACATTTTCCACAAGCACTCTCTCCCACTTTTAGTACTTTGTCCTACTGCCACAGTTTTGTCAAATTTATTTGCTAGAGGAAAAGTTTTTATTACATCCAGTGTTCTTTCTTATTTATCTGCTTCCCCTTAAAACATGTTACTAGATCAACGGCCTTAATACAGCCATTCCCCTATGCAAGAGTAAGAAAACGTATATCAATTTTTCTTGTTATCATGCTATTTTGTGCAGACTCTTCTTCTCTTTTTAATTGAAGTGCCTACATTTCTTAAAACAGAATAATGAGAAAGAAGAAGGAAAAGAAAAACAAGGGCACCTGTTTACTATAGTATCTTTATTACACTCAGAAATAACCGAGGAAGCTTTATTTTATAGTATGCATTTTATGTCATGCATTATAAAAATAGTACTATTAAGAACAACATTTTGGTTTACTTACAGTTAACTCTTTCCTTCCTCTTTCCCTCTCCTAAATGTTCCTTCTAAACATTAATGACATGAAGTAGGGCATATGTTTTGGAGTCCCTACAAGTCTAACAAAGTCAAAGAAGTCCAATATTTCAAGGTTTTCTTGTTATGTCATCTTTCAGAAATATAATTAATACTTTGTAATCCGAAATTTGTCAATTTCCAATTTGCTGGTTTTCTTCCTATTGCTGTCCATCTCCCAGATTTAGTCTCCTTAATTTCCAATGTACTCCTGGTTCTTCTAGTCAACTCTTCTGCTTCTTCCTATCTCGCAAACATTTTCTTTTAAACAATTGGAAAAGATTTCACTCACACAGTCTCCCTGTGGGCTTTATTACCAGAAAAACAAGAAGCAGCATATCCTTCTGTTTGAGAGCTCACTGCTTGTTGTACAAACATTTTGCATTTCCTCCTGAGCATGTTCTGCATCAAAAATGATTTTAACCCTCTGGGAAAGAAAATGTTATAAATAGCTGGATACAGCAGATTGAATATCATGCCTGCTTCTCACCATTCCTTGATTCCTTGAATAAAGTCACTCCTCTTCTGCCTGATGCACAGTGAGTAATCATTTTCCAAAAATACTCTACTGTCTCCCACTTTTAGTACTTTGTCCTTCTGTCACAGTTTTGTCAGAATCAACTCTTTCTGTTTGTAGGATTGCATCTTTATTATTAGAGGTCTAGGCTGCTTTCTCGTGGTCAGATTTGGAGCATAACATGATATGCCCTTTCAATTAATAATTATTGCTGTGGAATACCAGTCCAGTTGCTTATTTGTGTTTTCTTAAAAGTAGTACAGTCTGTTCCTTCCAGCCTCTCTGGTACAGCAGAAAATCTCAGGTTTTTCCTACATGCTCTTTCATCTAATTCTATTATTTTTGAAACATCTCTTTTTGAGCATTCTCATATTCAGCTGGCCTTTTCTTCATTTCATCCTCTGATTTTTGCAGTTTTATCACCTCATCTGAATATCTGTTTAAAACTTCTTCTATTTTTTTCAAGCCTTTTGTTGTTTGAATTGATTCACTCCTTCAGTGTTTCATTTATTTTAATCAGCTTTGAGTATGTTTGACTTATTTTTTCTTCTAGATTACTGGAAGTCATATCTTGCAGAAAGCTCTAACTTGCACTACTTTTTGCTGAACAGCTGCAACATTCTTCCCAGTCAGCATTTTCTCCTCACCTTTTGTGATTGATCTTCTTTCGGGTTCGCTGAATTTCTTTTTTGCAGTCATCTTGGAAGTCGAGGGAGATTTCCTTTCTTGATTAAATCAGGTACATTTAATTATTTAGGAATTAAACTAGGCCCTTCTCTGGCAAACACAAGTAAAATCCCTTTTTGAAATAATTATTGACAAAATCAAAAATCTGGTCAAGAGATGGGATCCTATCTCCTTGGATATCCCCCAAGGAATGCAGACAGTTAATTGTTTTATCTTACCGTTAGTGGTTTATTACAGCCATAGCATCCACTTTCCTCTCTGGTTGAAGGGATCCAGTGCATAATACAAATAATAAAGAAATTTGTTTAGAGGGATACTAAACCTCGTGTTTCATGGGATATTATGATGTTGCCTGCTGCAGAAGAGGATCTAGGTCTTCATTACTGGGACCTATATTTAGCAGCAGGACTATTACAATTATTGCATGGGCTATGCTCTCAGTCACTGATGAGTAATTAGAAGCTTTGCTTAATACATCAATTTGGTGGTTGAAAGAGTTTATATTATGAACTGTCTAATGCTGGAGGCAGGAGAGCCCTCAGTCATCCAACAATATCTAAGGCAACAGTCGAGCACATGAAATGGGTGCTTATTCAGTGCAGATCTCAGCACTGGCTCCCTATCTCATATCATAGAACCATAGGAGGTTATTAGGCTAATGACCCTAGGGCCCTTACAAGCCTAGCCAAGTTTTACCCCTTATTTTTACTATCAGCACCTATCATCTCTGTCCAAGAGGGACATAGGTGGAACACCTGGGGTGAACTTAAGGTTACCCATCCAATCGTCCAGATCGTATTTGAAGAGGACCAATGAGGTGCTCTCCTTAACATGAAGCAGGAGTCTGTTCCAAAGGTGTGGCAACCTCTGGGAGACAAATATGTCCCTCCAGCAGGTTCTATTAATGTCACATACCAGGTTAAAGCCATTGCAGGGAATAACCCGTGTACCATTTGACTTATGAATATTCAGCATTTCCAATAAAGCAGGGTTAAAGATTGCCTTACATGCAAGGCAGAGATCACCTCTGAGCAGTCTGAATGAAACACAATAAAAAGTGACAATGATTTCAGATGATCCTCATAGGACAGATGCTGAAGACCTTTAATTTTCCTTGTGAGGAGCCTATGTGGTCTCTCCAATTGCTGCAGGTGCTTGGAAAGGTACATATCAAAAGGGCATTGTACTCAATTACTGGCCTGATGAGAGAAGAGTATAGAGAGGTTATAACGTCTTTTTTTCTGGAGGAAATGCCCTTACTTATGAGATGAGCAATATAGAATGCCCTTTTTACCACTGTAGAGACATGGTGATCAAAGGTAAGGTTACTGTCAACCTGTGTGCCCAGATCTCTCACCACTGAGTGCGTACTTAGGGTGTTGTTATTGATGTGGTAGTTAGCAGGAACATCACTCTTACTGAAAGGGATGATAATACCTTTTTTTGCATTGAGTTTAAGGCCAGGACTTTGGCACCAGTCATTTGTTTGCATAAGACCCTCTTGTAGGATGTTGACATTGTTTGGAGATTCTATGACTGCTCCCAGTTTTCAGTCATCAGCAAACTTTGTCAGCCACAGGCCTATAGCTTTAGCTTGCACTTCAGAGAAATAGATTCCAAACAGTAGAGGTCCCAGGACTGATCCTTGTGGAACACCACTGGCTACAGGTCTGCTGTTGGAGGTGGATTCCCCTATTTTGACTATATGGGTTCTATCAGTGAACCAGTTAGTGACCCATCTAATGATATACAGGTTTGATGATAGCTGCTGGGGGTCGTTGTCAATTATGCCTGGAGTGATAGTGTCAGTGTCAAAAAGCCCTGGCTAAGGTTAAGTATGCTGTATGCACAGATTTGCCCTCATCAAGGGCCTTGGTGACTGTCTCGAAGACATCCACTAGGTTTAACAGGCATGATCTCCCTTTGACAAATCCAAATTGAGAAGGGTCAAGTGTTAGAAGGTCACCAATGTCTTTGTTGATAAGGTCCATGATGATTCTCTCCATGGCCTTGCAGATAACGCTAGTCAGGCTAATAAGTTTATAGTTCCCAGAGTCACTGGAAGCACCATCTTTGTGCAAGGAAATAATGGTGGCCTTTTTTCCATTCAGCTGGGATAAAGCCAGTGCTTAGACTATGATTGAAAGAGTATCCAAAAGCATTGCTAATTCTTGTTTGAGCCCATGTAGGATGCAACCTGGGATGTTATTAGGTCCCATGGATACTGTGTTTTTGACCTTAAAGAGGGATTTCATGACCTGATCTTTAGAAATACAAGGTAGAGGACAGGTGGTAGGGATGTCTTGGGGTAAGTGTGGCGGGGACAGGGGAGTGAAGTTTTCACAGAACCTGTCAGCTAACAGGTTAGCAGTGTCCACTGGCTCAGTATATATGGTATAATTAACTACCAGTTCAGCACAAATCTGAGCCTTTCCTTTTAGGTAACGGATGTAATTAAAGAATGCCTTATGGTTGTCTTTAGTTGAAGAAGCTAATTTGGATTCGTAGTTAGCTTTGGAGGACTTCACTAGGAGTCTTATTTGTTTGTTTAAGCTGAGGAGGGAGTGTTTCCAGTTTGGGGCTCATTCTCTCCTACTCTTAGACAGCAATTTCATCCTCTTATTATAAAACCTGTTAATGACAATTGTCCACCAGACAGGTTTGCTCTTCCTTAAGGAGCTTGTTTTGGTCCTATCAGGTACGGCCACGTCAATGTAATTGTTCAGGTAAGAAAAATACAATCCAAATGAAAATCCAAGCAGCAAAGATATGGCTCCAGTATAAACAGTCACTAGTTCCAGAAGGTATGTAGTTCAAAGACTATCTTCTCTGCCTTTTATTGTTTGGAACTACATACCTTCTGGAACTAGTGACTGTTTATACTGGAGCCATACCTTTGCTGCTTGTAGTTGTTCAGGTGTTTGTATAAAGCATTTGTGTAGAACTTGGCATAGTTGTCGTTTCCATCTGAGGGAGGAAGTGCAGTGAAGCTATTTATACCATCCTGTAAGGGGTTATAATCTGCTTTGGAGAAGTGTTTTAGTTTAGTTTGTGCTTCAGAGGTGGGTCAGGTGTGACAGTAACTTCAAATGAGACTAATTTGTGCTCAGATCTCAACAGGGAAGAACTCACAATGGGGCTGCTACAGTGGTCCCTCATATTGGTAAGCACCAGATACAGGATGCTGGCATCCCTTGTGGGGCTGTCAGCTAGCTGGTCCAGGGCATTGGAGTTAATGAAGTTGAGGAACCTTTGGGCAAGTGAGTTTCCACATGAGTAATTTCCCCAGTCAATTGATGGGTAGTTAAAGTCACCCAAAATCATGGTGCTCAGATGTATCTTGGTAAACTCAATTAGATCTAAACAGTCAGAGTGGGTGTCCTGATTCATGGAAGTGGTCCTGTAGCTGGCAATGACTTGAATAGGTATACTACTAACAATTAATTGAACCTGAAGTATCCAGGAAATCATGCTGTCTAACCAATCTGGAGGTGTATTTGTCTTTAATGAATATTGATACATGGCCTGCTTTAGTTTTCATGCCTTCAGTTTGTGGTCTAAACGTGTGAAAGGAGGTGTAGCCCGATATGGCTGGGGGTGCTCTCCGCAGTTTTGAACCAGGTCTCCGTGACTGCAGAAATGTCTATTTTTTCCAAGGTGAGGACTGCTTCCAGTGACTGCAGTTTCATGTTAATATTCCTAGTGTTTAGCAGCAAATCCTTGAGGTTGTTCTTAGATGAACTTCTTATGTCAGGAATTTTGTCCTTGAGACATTGCCTAAAAAAGGCAGTATGGGGGTGGAAAAGGCCCTGGCCAGTAGCTGAAATCCCAGGGGTGTCAGATAAAGACTATCTCTGGCAAACCATCGAGGTCTGTTGATCATGTCATCCCAGGCTGACAGATACTGGTTCCCTTTGGAATAACACTACAAGCTAAGCCAATTATTGAAGTCAGTCATTTTCTGTTTGTATTGATGCATCATCCTAGGTGAAGGTCAAATGCTGCTGAGGTCAAGTAAATCATGAATGAAATTAAAGAATTAGAATGCCAGAATGCTAGTCCTGAACAAAGACTTAGAATTCTGTCTAAATATGGCTGATATGGATTGAATATTATGATGGCTGTCAGCGACAGTCTAGGTGAAAGCAAGCGGACAAGATGAGGAAGTAAGTACATTACTAGAGTTCACTGACACTTGGTAACCTATAAATAACTTAGTTGTATAAGACTGACTTTGACTTTACATGATGCATTATTTTAAATTCAAATGTATATTTGTTTGAGCACATTTCTGTCATGTTTTTTGTTTTTTCTTATTTTTATAACTAGATCCTTATCTATTTGTTGTACATAAGTTGTGAGTTTTGTCTCCTTTTTCTTCTATCTGTTGTTGTTAAATAAGATGGAATAGAAATTTTATTATGTGGAGAAAAAAGAAACAATCAAAGTCAAAAGACTGAATGAATCATATGGTTACTGCTGTAAAGAAATATGACTACACATGTGTAATGCTCTGCAAATTCTGAACAACGCAATTAAAACAGAACATTATCCACTTAAAGAATTTAAAAAAGTGGTGGACTCAGGTGTATACCATGTGTAATGCAAGTGTTAGAGGTGAGGTAAATGTGGTGCAGCCAAAATAATGGACATAGTATTTATAAGGTGTATTTGGAATTAAGGGAAAACAGGTGAATGACATGTTAATTTTAGTAAAAGAAATGATAGTATTGTAAGAGAGAAAGCAATTTAGTGGCATATTGTGTAGAAAATACTTTTGATAATATAAATCATAAGCAATTATAGACGACATTAAGGACCTATGGCATAGAAGAAAAGAGTTAAATTGTTATAGTATGAGTATGAGAAGATGGAAGTAAACGTTTTGGTGACTGGATGACTGGTTACAAAGTTAAAGGCAGAGAAAGGGGTGAAACAATGCTGTCCCATTAGTGAATCATTGTTTATGTTAACAATGAATACAGTAATAGAAAAGTGCCAAAGGAAACATGAAAAGCAAAATAGAAAATAGAAAAGAATGTGTAGGTTCCAATAGTTATGTCACATGTATTACCGGATATTAATTTCTTAAAATAAAAACTGGATGAAGAAAATAATGAAAGTGATGCAAAGGCATATGATGGATGCTGGGTTAATGCTGAATAAGGTAAAAATCAGTTTAGCTTTGTTGACACAAAGGGATAAACCCCTAGTTGCAGCCCATGTAATTTTAGTTTGATTAGTGGTTCATGTACTTGATTGAGCTGGGAGGGAGGGAGGATGGACATGCCTATCTTGTCAGGAGGATACATGCAAAAGAACAGATCACTTGAGCTCTGATGGAGGCTTGATCTTAGAACGATCATATGCTGGCATGTGTGGTTAGGCTGAGGAGTCATAGCTGCTGTAAGAACTGCTGTAAGGACTTGAGTAAGCATGACCTGCCCTTCACAAATCCAAACTGTGACGGGTCCAGTGTTTGGAGATTCCCTATATCCTGATTGATTAACTCCAGGATAAGTCTTTACATGGTTTTGCCTATGAAGCTAGTCAGACTTATGGGTCTGTAACTGGCCAGGTTTTGGAAGGTCCTCACTCATGCAGGGGAATGACTGTAGCTGTTTTCCATTCACTTGGTACAAAATCTGTATGGAGGCTGGATGTGGCTAAATCATGCTTCATGCTATTTATGATGCATCCAAGGATATTGTCAGGGCCCATTGATGCAGTACTTTTAGATTTTGATGCCACTTTTAGGTCCTGGTCTTGTGTGATAGCTGGAAGCGAGCCAGTTTCAGGTATATCTTGAAGGACAAATGGAGGGGAGAGAAGGGTAATGGTAAATTCATCATTCAGCAGGTTCACTAAATCTTCAGCCTCAGTGTAAGTAATGTCATGCTTCTGATATTATAAACATAACTAAAACAGCACTTTGTAATTGCCTTTGGCTTGGGTAGCTATTTTAACCTCAAATTTGGCTTTGGTGGATTTTATTAAGCTCCTAAATTGTTTGTATATTTCAGTGACAAGGGGTTTGACATTCTGGGAATTATTCTTTTTACTTTGATCAAAATTCATTTTCTTTTATTATAAAGCTTGTTGATATTATGGTTCCACCATATGGTTTTAATTCTAGGGTTTGCCCTGCACTTGTTCCTATGGGGTACAGCTGCATGTATGTAGCTGTTTGCATGTTAGTATAGTATGGTGGTATACATTTCTGTGTACTCAGTGAAGTTAGTTCGGTTTGGTGAGGATTTGAAGTTTGCCAATATATCACATAAGAGTAGGTAGTGTGTCTTAAAGACATTTCTAAAGGTACCTTGGGTGGAAGGATCTCTATTTTCCATATTATTTTGAAAGAGACTCCTTTATAGCAAGACCTAGCAAGTGGTGAATATAAGCAAGGGGTGGTACAAGATTTTCCTATCTTAATAAGGACAAGATCAAAGATGTGTTTCCCCCTTTTGGGTACTCTGACTAATTGTTCCAGAGCATTTGCATTGACAAACTCCAGAAATCTCTCTGTGTTTGTTCACTAGTGCTGGTGTAGGTCTCCCAATCTATAGTTGGATAGTTTTGAACACCAAGGAAAATGGTATTAGGTTTAATACTGAGTGATTCTAGTCCCTGTACATAAGCATTATGGCTTTCTTTTGTCATAGACAGAGTTCTGTAGCTAGTTAATACATGGTAGGAGACCTTTCTGATAGTTATTTGGACACGAAGAAGCTCTAGCGCATCATGCTGCTTTACCGGTCTTGATGAGAGTCTCTTCTAGATGAAGACTGAGACCATCACCTGTTTTCCTCTGCTGCACAGTAGCTGCTCTAAACATGTGGAAGGCATTACAACCCTCCCTGGCCAGAGTGCCCTACTCTCTTTTAAACTATACCTCAGTCACTAGCATTGTTCAGTAACACCTTCATATTTTCCTTTGCTTGTTTCCTTATGTTGGTAGGTTTATTAGGCTAAAAAAGGCACTATGGGTGTGGGCAATGTCTTTCCCAAAAATCAAAACCCTAGAGGGGATAGATGCAGCCAATTGCTAGCAAAGCAGCATATTCTGTTGATTATATCCTCACAGGATGAAAAATATTGGACCCCTTTGAATGATACCAAAAACTAAACCAATTATTGAAGTTAATTATTTTTTGTTCACATTGTGGCATCACCCTTGGAGAAGGTAGAATGCTGCTCAGTGCTAGGTTCATAACTGCCTTGGACACATTGTCTGAGAGCTGCCTCATGCCTTTCTTCATATAGTCCAAGGAGGTACACTTCAAGACATTGACTCTGGCATGAACTGTGACAGAGTCATACTGGTACTTCTTGTTCAAGGACATGAGTGCATGAGTGATCTGATGAATCTTGGCACCAGACAAGCAACTATCACTCTGTCCTTACTCAGCCTGGTAAGGAACACATCTGTATTTCTTACAGTGCAGTTATCAGTAACAATGAATGTTTGGTTGGGTCAATGCCTGCCTTATGGGCTCAGCATCTGTGACTTTGGGACTCATTGTGCTATATGAAGAAGTAGGCTTAATATGCTGAGTGTGCTTTGTGTCTGTGTTGGTCTTTGAGGTAAAGGGAGGTTAATCATTAGAATCTCAGAATATGATGGTTTATGTGTATTGTGATGGCCTTGGAGAGGTGCATTGCATGGTGTACTGCTGACTATTTTGGTGTCTGAGTTTACTGTGTGTGAGAATTTTCCCTACAAGTATATTATATATGCACATCTCTCACACATTGTGTTGTGCTGTTTGGGTAATAGATGATCATCGGACACCATGAGACAATTCTTACACTGTCTCAAGATACCCATCTCAATGAGGCTAGCCAGAGAAGTTGTATGGAAGTGCTGGTCCATGATACCAACAGGAATGAATCTCCATGCAGGGGTAACTATAACTGCTTAGTGTTCAATTTTAGAATAATGTTTGAGTGAACTTACCACTGAGTATTTAAATTTCAATACAAAACAAGTAGCCTGGAAATCTTCTGCCACCAGCAAGAACCTGTAAAGGAATTATAATAAAAAAAATCACTAATTTGAAACTAAAATCAATGCAAGCAGTATCAGTACACTCAATATTAAGCAATGTTATCAACGCTCTTTTATAGGTTCTTAGGTTCATAGGTTCATACTAGGCTATCTGCCCTAGGGCATTTATAAGCTTAGCCAGAGTGTGTTTGGCTTTCGCCACCCATTTTAAATTAATTTTGTTATGCCCTTTTTCGAGGTTAGTATACTATGCCTCTGTCTAACAGTGACACAGAAGTGATACCCGGGGTAAACCTACAATCTCCCATCCACTCATCAAGATTTCTCTTGAAGAGAGTCAATGAGGGACTCTGCCTAACCTGGACTGGGATTTTATTCCAGAGTGAAGGGAGTCTCTGGGTTATGAATCTGTCCCTCCAGCATGTCCTATTTATTTCAGTGCTGAGGTTCAAGTCTCTCGAGTGCGTAGTTTGATGGAATTTGGATTTTCTGAGCTGCAGCATGTCCATTAATTCCGGGTTGGACATGGCTTTATACGTCAGGAACAGATCGCCTCTGAGCAGGCGGTATGCCACTGAGTAGAGCTGGAGTTTCTTTAACCGGGCAGCATATGGCATCTGTTTGAGCCCTTTGATCCTCTTGGTGAGATACTTTTGGGGTCTTTCCAGTTGCTGCAGGTGTCTGGTAAGGTACATCCCAAAAGGGGCATTGTACTCAATTATGGGCCTGATGAGGGATGAGTAAAGAGGCACAATGACTTCCCCTGATCTAGATGTGAATCATTTCATGATTAGGTGGGCTATATAAAATGTTTTTCTAACCACTTTGGCCACGTGGTTGTCAAATGAGAGATTGCTATCAACTTGGGTCCCTAGGTCCCTAATTTCTTCTTCTGTACTTAATGGATTGCCACCTATGTGGTAATTTGTGGGCACTTTGTTTTTGCCAAAGGGGATGACTATACACTTTTTGGCATTTAGCTTGAGGCCATGGCTCTGGCACCAGTTGTCTGTTTCTATGAGGCCCTTTTGGAGGATGCTTGTGTCGGCTAGAGAGTCGATTATGGTGCCCAGTTTGCAGTCATCTGCGAACTTGGTCAGCCACAGTCCTTCCGTGTTGGGCTGTACCTCCGAGAAATATATACCGAACAAAAGAGGTCCCAGGACTGAGCCTTGTGGGATGCCACTTGTAACTGGTTTGGAGTCTGACATGGCTCCAGCAATTCTAACCATGTGGGTTCTGTCCTTGAGCCAGTTTGCAACCCATCTAGTGACATAGGGGTTTATATTTAAACTGGTGAGCTTATCTATAATGCCCGAGTGGGGTATTGTATCGAAGGCTTTTGCGAAGTCCAGGTAGGCTGTGTGGACCACCTTCCCCTCGTCAATGGCCTTGGCGACTGTTTCAAAGAAATAGACCAGGTTTAAGAGGCAGGATCTGCCCTTAACAAAGCCGAACTGGGTAGGATCCAGTGTTTGTAGGTCCCCAATATCTTTATTTATGAAGCCCATGATGATCCTTTCCATAGTTTTGCAGACCAAGCTAGTCAGGCTTATGGGGCAATAGTTTCCAGGATCCGTTGAGGCACCACCTTTGTGGTGATGAGTAGTTTAAGGGGAGAGACTTTGCAAAATGATACTTACGTGCTTATTGTCAACAGCCAAGACCTGGAGAGGGGGAGGGAATTATGTTGTCAAATTATCATAAAGGGCAGGCAACAACAGATAATTTGGGTTTAAAAACACATCTACGACAGGGTAAGTTGATGGGAAAAACAATTAGACTCAGCTTCTGAACTGAGTGATCTGGAACCGCCTTAATGCAAAGAATTCAAAATCAGATCAAGCAATGAAAACATGTATCGTTGTCTAATGGAACTATTACAATACAGTGTGTGTGTGTGTGTGTGTGTGTGTGTGTGTGTGTGTGTGTGTGTGTGTGTCTGTGTGTGTGTGTGTCTGTGTGTGTGTGTGTGTGTGTGTGTGTGTGTGTGTGTGTGTGTGTGTGTGTGTATATATATATATATATATATATATATATATATATATATATATATATATATGGGTCTACTTCACTTGATCTAAAAATCATTTGACCGACACCCAACTGAACTAAATTGCAAATGACCAACAACTCATTTGATTGACTCCCATTTCACTGACAGCTTACAATGCTCAATTTCAACATACTAAATCTTAAACCATAGACAAGCACACTTAGAACACCAATAACTCTTTCCAGAACTTAAAAACTACTTACTTAACCCTCTTAACAGAAACTGGACACTGTACAACCATCTAATTGGGGGGGCTACTACCCTAATTACCCCTCAATTGGGGGGGGCTGTCCCCCCCAATTATATGTACTAACTTCAGGATCGCACTACAGTGGGGAAAATGGCATATACCTTTAACTTGCCTTACGGTACTCTACACGCTGCCACTACTGCTGGAAATGCACAAAACATTCGCCAAATTACTTTAGATACTTCACATAAAAATGTAAAGAGACAAACCCAAATTTAGAAATACTACAAAACTGCTTTGTACATGACTACCAGAATTCTAACAGTTAGCACTGTAAGTTACAATAATTCTTTTTATCACAAGAAAGTCACAGGGGAAGGAAAACCCACAACAAGTTTATGTCTTAAATGTCGGTAAAATGAGAGTCAGTCAAAAGAGTTGTCACTCAAATGCAATTTAGGTCACTTCGGTGTCAGTCAAATGGGAGTCAGTCAAATGAGTTTTAGGTCAACTCACACACACACACACACACACACATATATATATATATCTATATATATATATATATATATATATATATATATATATATATATATATATATATATATATATATATATATATCACAAAACACCCCAAAGAACTGTAGATAAATGCTGAAAACACCAAAGTCCAACAAACGGAAGGAGCTGGATACCTCTCGGCTGATGATTCAAACAAATCACCAAAAAAGCTTGTTGCTCTCGGCTGAGGATTCAAACAAATCACCAAAAAAGCTTATTGCTGCAAGTGAGGATCAATAAAGCTGTGAGTAAAAATGAAATAACTCAAAAAGCCTGTAGCTGCGATTAAAATCCAAAGTCCAAATCTCCAGAAAACAAGTTTATTATGAGCGCTTTCGCGGTATATAACACCGCTTCTTCAGATAAGTTACACACAATGATTAAAACATATTTAAATAAAACAATGTAACTGTTGCTCCAATCAAGCACTAATGGCCAATTCAAAAGTAACGTACATAACCAATAAAACGTAAGTCAATGCGTGAGCATCATGACCTAAAACACCTGAACGGTGAATATTCATCAACATACATCACGGTACACTTTAAAATATTCAAGTCATGACTAAAAACAAATGCATAAAGGCTTAAAAGCCTGCTGTGATTTCATATTCATGTTCATATTTTAAAAACATTTATATAAAGAGCATTTGGGTAAATGGCCATGTTCCCATATACAACTCAAGTGCTTTCTTATCGGTCTAACACTTTAAATAAACTTTTTAAAACTAACCAAGATTTTTTGCAGTACGCTGGACTTAACCTGCATAATGCCATGTCTATAAAATGCGCCATATATATGCACCCTGCATAGATTCAATAAAATCAGTCCACACTGAAGATATAATAATACATTTACACAACTGTTTACAACATTCTGAGTCTGTAAAAAAGGTAACGAACCCTTACCTTTAAGATTCAAATACATTCATACAACTATTTGCAACGATCTAAATTACTGAAAGAGGTAACGGGCCCTTACCTTTACGATTCATATATTATAAATCCCTTATTATTCCAAAATGTATAGATCGCAAACCAAATATATCATAATGCGAACGTTATTAAAATGCAAACGTTATTAAAATACCTGATGAGATCTACTTAGAGAATCAAAAATTGATCTACATAGGCATAGCATGTAAAACGCCGAAAAAGGCACATGCGTAAACCAAAGCATGGCTTAAAAGTATGTATATCAAAACTCTGACGTTAATCCACGCGCACATTTCAGATAAGTAAAGAACTAAATAAAAGCGCATGCGTGAGCCAAAGCAAGTGTTAAAAGTATAGCTTAAAGCTATATAGGCACTCTGTCCCTTACCTTTGTTGATGAAAAAACCATCTGTTTCTCAAAAATGCACAGATTCCAAATCTATTAAAATGCCCCTTATATTGCAAACATTAATATTAAAGGGCCAATATACTTGATCCATACTTAATAAAACCAAAACATTTTCCTTCACTAGAACATGACTCAGAAATGTAAATACTTGCTCATAACTATGTTGAAGTGATTGGGAAGCTGGTAGAAAATAAAATTGAGACATCAATAATATAAAAACTAGACAGCAAATTACCACGCAACATGAAATAGGTGTGATCCTTCACTGATGGAAACAGGACTGATGAATATGTAGGTAAAGAATCAGAAAACCACGAAGGGGACAAAAATTCCCAAGTGTTGTATGTGATAATAGTGAAGGTGAGACCTACACGATGTGAAACATGACTTATGTATGCTTGAGTGATATATGATGGAGAATGAAGTATGATAAAAAGGAGACAAGAGTAGAACAGCAAAGAAACCTGAGTATGGTACATGTAATACATATGATGGAGAAGTTACGTTCTAACAACTGAACAAGTTCAATGCAAACTTCTCCCTTTGAGATGGGGTTTGAGGGAAACCATCTCATTTAAGCCCCTTCCCCTATGGGCACCCAATCTCAAGATCCAGCGTAGTTCCGCCTCCTCTGTTCTATTCGTAATGTCTCCCAACCTTGAGGATAGATTCTCAAGGTGTAATACCTGAAACCAAAATTCATGAGTTGTATCTGTATTCAATATATGCTTTGCCAAGGCACTGCTTTCGTCCCTTCTAGCCACACAATAGTAGTGGTCTCTAATGCGTTCACGCAGGGAACGGTTCGACTTGCCCATGTAATAGCAGTAACATTTGATACAATGTGCCACATATACTATGTTCCTGCTATTGCAGTTAGTATCCACTCTTATATCCCATAACCTCCCACTATCGGGATGTCTGAAATAATGTGATGTATCTATATAACGACACTGTGGACACTTATCACACTTCATGGTTCTTTCTAATCCTGTACGAACTGGAAAGGAGTGGGAATTAGTCCACAAATTGTGGCATAAGATTTGTTTCAAATTATTCATATTGCTGTATACAAATCTAGGAGATTCACCAACTATCTCCTTAGTTCTTTCTTCAACCATTAAAATATTCCAATTGCTCTTGATTACTTGCATGAATGTATGAATATTGCCACTGAAAGGTATCACTACAGGTTCAAAACTTGGCTTAGTAATATCGCCCATTTTGGTTCTCACCGCCGCCGAAAAGAAAGGTTGTGCTCTGTTCTTCCGAAGTGATTCCATGTTGGCATATACTGAATGAATCTCATTCTCATGGTATCCCCGATTAACTAGACCCACCTTTAATTGTTCCAATTCTACCTGGAACTGTTGATCCATGCTTGACAGTCTAGATATCCGCATGGCCTGTCCATTGATTATATTTCCAAAGATACGTGGATTATGCATGCTTGTTCTGTACAAATAAGAAGGCTGATAGCATGCTTTTCTATGTATAGATGTCGTTACACGTCCTCCATGTCTAAGTACTTTCACATCCAAATAATCAACATTGTGGGATGAGAAACTCATGGTAAATTTGATAAAGGTAGTAGCATTATTAAGGGTGGTATGAAAGTCATGTAATGATTCCCCTGACCCTTCCCAGATGAAAAAGAGGTCATCCACAAATCTTTTGAAAAATCTTATATGTGGATCACCAATTAGATATCTAGTTTCATATTCTGCCATCACCAAGTTGGCGTAGCTGTTGGCACAGCTCGTGCCCATTGCTATGCCATTTGTTTGTCTATAGCAATTGTTGTTGAATAAAAAGACGTTGTTCTCCAAGACTAGTTCCATTAAATAACAGAGAAAATCTATGCTCTGAGTGGAACTATTGCAGTTTCTCTTCAGAAAGGATTGCAGGTAGAAAATGCCTTGTTCATTAGGGATGCATGTGAATAATGAAGTTACATCCATCGTTACAAAAAGTGTAGTCTCAGTCATCTCTAAACTGCTGGTTGCCTCATATAAACTTCTCAAGAATTGTTCGGTGTCCTGCAGCACGTTTCCATAGCTTGTTAGAAATTCTTTCAGCTGATGATCCAAATATATTGAAATAGGCTCGGTTATCCAACCCAAGCCAGAGACTATAGGTCTAAAATCTGGTGCTGTTAAGTTCTTATGGATCTTGGGCAGGCCACTGATAGTGGGAATCAGGGGAAAATCCACCTGGAAATACTGGAATAGATCTTCATTAATCAAACACAAATCTTTGCATTCCTTAATATATATAGATATATATCAAACACAAACGGTCCAGCACTATAAAATATAAGCTTTCAAAAAATACAAATCCAGGCTAATGTAGAAAAAATGAGACTGGAGATATTATTTAATATATATATTATATATATATATATATATATATATATATATATATATATATATATATATATATATACACACACACACACACACACACACACACACACACACACACACACACACACACACACACACACACACACACACACACACATCTCTCTCTTAGTTATTAATAAGTTTCTAACTATTCTTACAAATGTTCATTAAGACTTGGCTTATATAGGGCAACTTGGTTAATAATCCATAACCTCTCTTTCCTATCTAGTATATGATGTTTAGTACTTTCTGACAAATTTTTGCCCCAAACCAGATCAATACCCAAAAATACAAAATGTGCTGTGCTATGTTCTAGCATATGTTTATAGAATGCACTTCTATGTCTCTTGCAATTAATATCACTAAGGTTGGTCGCTATCCTGGTTTTAAAGGTCTTGGAGGTCTGTCCAATATAAAATGCACCACATTGGCAAATGGCCATGTAAACCACCCAATCAGTCCGACAAGTGATCAAATGTCTAATTTCAAACACTTTTGGAGTGTTGGCAGAAGTAAACAATTTGGTCTTAGAAATTACTTTGCAATATACACAATTGCCACAGTTGGTGTTACCTCTCATACGACTATTTTTTACATCACCCAAATTCAAATCCATCTTCTTATACCAGGAAAGGACCTCACCTATATTCCGACTACGCCAATAACTGTATGAACAGTAATTATCTAGACACTGATCAAAGAACTCATCTGACTTTAATATATGCCAGTGTCTGTTTCTGATCTCTTTAATCTTGAATGGATTTGTACCAAAGGTAGTTATAAACCTTATTTTAGATGTCTCCAGGTCATGATGCTCTGATTTTCCTCTATCAGATTCAAATAATAGGGGTTTCCTCTTTAATTCAATTGCCTTTTTGATAACAGATCTAATATGAGACACATCATAACCCCTTTTAATAAATCTGTTACTCATTTTATGTGCTTCCATAGCATAGGTGTCATCATCGCTACAGACCTGTCTTAACCTTTGGACCTGTGCTTTAGGTATGTTGGTTACCATATGTTTGGGGTGACAACTACTGGCCTCCAATAGGGCATTCTTATTTAAAGGTTTCCAATAGAGACTAGTGATCATAGTCCCATCCAAAACTTTAGTAATATTAACATCTAGGAAATCAATTGCGAATGGCTCTATCTTGTCCACACATTTCAATTCAAACTCATTTGTGTTCAAATATTGAACAAAATTATGCCATTCTTCAACTGACCCTAACCAAATACCCCAGCAGTCATCAAAAAGTGCTGTCACATGATCAAATGTCTTTTATAGGGATTCTTGTCATTATAAATCATGATAAGCTAGATACTACTTTATTGAATGTACAACAATATGAACAACATGTGGATTATAAAAAAACTGTATGATATGTATTTAGAGGAAATGGGTAGTTATGAAAAAGAGCTAAAAGCTCAGAAGCTCAAAAAGTTTAGTC
The DNA here is from genome assembly GCF_019279795.1 of Protopterus annectens. Taxonomy (NCBI): domain Eukaryota; kingdom Metazoa; phylum Chordata; order Ceratodontiformes; family Protopteridae; genus Protopterus; species Protopterus annectens. Next base: position 1,400,459,380 of record NC_056729.1, read on the forward strand.
AAGATTCAAGAGATTTCAAAAGTAACACAGCCTTTTCCTGGAAACAAAATAAAAGGGCTATGAGGTTTTCAGGTACTGTTAATAAACCTACTTGTGAAAAACGGAAGAGGGAAAGTCCCTCCTGAAGTCTGCTCGTACTTCAGTATATAATGTACATTCTAGTGCTTCTGATTTTTCATCAAACCCACCCAGCACAGACACAGATGATTTTGGGGACATTTTTGAACAGACATCACCTGCATATAAGAAACTTAAAGCGAAAAATGGCCCTTTAAGAGAGGTGGAAGAAAGCATCGTAAATGTTGGAGACATCAAGATGGGTACAGTGGAGAAATCATTCAGGGACTTAGTGAAAATGTAAATGTTATAGATGGCAATGCTGATGGTGATGATCTGATTGTAAATCTAACTAAGTTGAATCTTACTGATGCAGAAAGAAGTGTGCTTAATAAAGGCTTGAATTATGTACCATCAAACTTTATTTCTCATTATGATACATGTATGGATGTGAAAAATTTCTGTAGGATTCTAAATTTAAGATTTTTTTTAGTACAAAGTGTGATGTAAGCAATGTATTACATACACAATTTAGGGTGAAGAAATCAACTTTTAACCTTCCTTATAATTTTAAGGTTAAACTGTTTGAAAAATTTGTACTATGTGACCTGCATAGTAATCAAAACGTAGTGTTCAAACATTATGGACATAACCTTACAGAAGATTAAAGACATGCATTGATATGATTAAGAGAGAATAAAGAAGTTGTGGTGGTCAAAGCGGATAAGGAGAGAGCTATTGTCTTGTGGGAGACATCAGATTACACGAATGAAGTGTTGAGACAGTTAGGGGATGGTAGATTTTATTTAAAACTGCCTTATGATCCCACTGTTGACTTTAAGGATATTTTCTTTTTGTGTGCATATAAGTGGGGAAATATTGGGTGATATATAAATATATAAATATGTGCATGCATATAGATGTGCACATATTTGTGTTATACATGAGTATACCTGTACATGTGTTTTCAAAAAAAATTTTTGAATATAATTTCACATATATAAGTATATAAGTGAATGTGTGAGTTCTCTTTATATACATGCATTGGGAAGCTATATGGTGCTTATGGTGTCTAAACAAATTATAATAAAATTCTGCTACCTGTAGCTTTAAATGTAGGAATATTTAAAGTGAAGAATTGCCTGTGGGTATAGTACATTGATGATGCCAGGGGCGAAACTGGTTGGTTTGTCTGCTTGCTTTTCACTACTGTGCGGTGATTGCACCAGCTGAGAAAAAAAAAAGCTATTTTGCTTTTTAAATAATGTCTCCACACTCATCTTTCCACATTAGCCTGGATTTGTATTTTTGAAGATTTCTGTTTTATAGTGCTGGACCGTTTGTGTGTGTTATTTGTTGGTTTGGTCCAAGCATAGCGTATTTTACGTGCACCGAGGTTTGGTTTATATATATTAGATATAGATATAGACATGCATATACTTATACTTATAAATATATATAATGTAATATATGTATTAGGACATCTTTATATGAATAAATACATTTATATAGCATGTCTGAGTGAGGGAGATTGGAAGACCTGTTATTCAATCAAATAGTTCATATGTGGAACAAGAAAGAGTTAGAAGATATGACATGTACTGAGGCATAGGTGGACCTGTAGTAACTGTCATATAAAACAGAATGGAAACTGTAGGCAAAGGAGGCATTTGCATCTTCAGAGGGTCACAGACAAGGGTTTATTCCACAGGAGATGTACAGGCAGGAGCTAGATACTTAGGCAAGAACCTGTCCAAGGGAGCTATTCAGGCAGACGTCTTATATGAAGGTAAAGGTCTGTCCAAGAGAATTATTCAAGTGGCAAAGGCCTGTCTGAGAGAGCTATTCAGGCAGAAGTCTTATATGAAGGTAAAGGTCTGTCCAAGAGAGTTATTCAAGTGGCAAAGGCCTGTACAAGACCAGAGAGGCTAGGTCTTGAAGGAAGATAGCCTGAAGCAAGGCCAGAGACACCAGCAAGAAAAGCCTTTCTGAGAGGAACTGTGAGTTATTGGACTTTAGGAAAATAAGTTTGTTATTTCATTAAGTACAAGAATTGTTATATATTTGAAAGCATTTTGTAGAGTTTTCAAACTTGTATACTGTTATAACAAGTTAATTTCAGTAAAGCCATTATTTGACTTATAAATGCTGTTTTTGTTTACTCTGAAAAGGTAAGACTTGCAATTCATACAATTTAAGCAGTAAAATGAAAAAAGTGGGTGGAAAATTCATGCTTTTTTGAGTGAAATTCCCTAAAGTGTGGCTTGAGGAGGGATTCAAGACATTTTAATGATGTTCTAATGTGGACAAAATTTGATTCTATAGTATCTGTTCAAGCTAAAGTGAGTTTGAATAACAGATTATGCATTAAAATGAGAAATATGAACCACAGAAAGAAAGAATGGGTAAACATTTTGCTTATAAAAATTACTGGATACCGAAAGCTGTAATGAGCACCACATATGTGCGGGTTTGCACTCAGTTTGGTGGAACTGCTCAGAGTTTGGCATTTTAGGCCAAAAATCTGAAGTGCATCTAAGAGAATCCAAGGCATCCACTGAAATCTTCAAAACATACAGTAAGTAATATTTAAGCATTTTTCTTGCACTTGTCTACTGTTTTTCATTGTACTGATACTTCATTTTATACTGTTTTTGCTGCTGTGACTGTTTTATTCTGCAGTTGTTTTTTTTTTATTCATCTTCCTTAAATAGCATAGGCTCTTCTTTTCAGCCGTTCCCCAAGGTGTTTTTCCCCTTCTTCACTGCCAAACAGATTATCCTTCCTTTCAAAAAGAAGACGACGGTGGACAGTCTGCTTGATCTATATTAAGTTTACTGGAACCCTATCTCCCTAAAGAGACTCAGTGTATGTACTCTGTCTTACATATGTTTTTCTAGCATCTACTTTACTTGAGCAGCATTCTATCTTGGTACGCGTGAAAGCAGCCTACCAGTGGTCACTGCACAGCCCCCCCAACCCCATCCTTGGCTTACAGTCTACTCACCATAATTACCTCTACCTAACTTCTATATACGGAACCTCTCATCTCCTCACAGTGCACCTCCCTCCTTTCTCCACTAGGTGGCAGCATACTCCTAATAATTAAGCCCAGCTATAACTTCCCCCTTAATCTCCATTAACTAACTCTACCTAGAAAGTGTCTCTGCCCCTCACCTAGAAAGCTGTAATTCTATCTCTCCACACCCATATACCTGTTTTAGAAAGTGTCTCTGCCCCTTACCAAGAAAGCTGTACTTTGATATCTCCATACACATATACTTGTTTTACTAGAAAGTTTTCCCCAATAAATTAAGAAACTAAGAGTTTTTAGTACAAAAGAAGTTTGTAATCCATATACCTGCACCCCTGCAGCAGTTCTCCTTCTCCTGCCTCAGGTCACTGATTGTTTTTGGGTCTTAATGCCTTCTTGGCTCTTCCCGCTCCGTTCGCCCTGTGGGCTCACTCAGCTCCCCTACCCTGCCCCCAATTCTCACCCACCCCCAGTGGTTCTACATTTATCCTTAGCCCAATAGTCACACCCCCCTCCCCAACCAATCAGGATACACCTACTATTAGGCCTTCTCTCTTCTCCAGCCAATCAGGACACATCCTCCACCCTCCCATTTTCTCCACCCTACCTACTTCTCTGTACCACACCCCCAACACAAAATCTCATATCACCTTCTCTTTTAACATTAACTGTCTCCCATTACCATGCTCAGCCTTCCTTCCAAAGTCCTTCTCTTCTCTCCCTTCATCTTGCTTCTACTATCACTATACCATTTAACTTCCTATACTAACTCCCATGTGCCATCTCCCCTTTGACTCCCCAGCACCACCACACATCCCACTTCCACAACATCTCAGCATCTTTAGTTCCCTCCCACCCTCTCCTTCTCTTAAAAATAAAACTTTTTCCAATCTCTAACAACAACTACAAACTTAAACCAAGTCACTACCAATATCATCTATCAAAACACAAATCTAATAAACATATCCCCAATTGTACTTGCCTTCATTTAGCTGGCGACATACACCCCAATCTAGGTCCAAATTTCTCTCCTACAAATCAACCTTGCACCAACAATAAAACTACTCATAAAAACCTCAAGTTCCTCACAATCAATGCACAAAGTTTAAAAAATAAATTAACACTCTTCCATGCCTTGCTCACCCATAACTCCCCAGACATAGCAGCCATCTCTGAAACCTGGCTAAAACTTCACTTTAATGACTCTGAATTCCTACCTCCAGGATTTCATTCTCTTTGATCTGACTGCACTAATAGAAGAGGAGGTGGATTTGCTTTAATCTGCTCTAACCTCCTAACTATGACCCCATACCCTAACACCATCCCCTCTTTTAATAATGCAGAACTAGTTATTGGCATACTAAAAATAAACAACCACAAAAGCATCTGTATTATTTCCCTCTACATTCCTCCTGGTAACAATACCAATACTTTGGAAGACATCCTCTCATGGTCCTCATCTAACATTAAACTAGGAACCTTTATTTTGGGAGATGTAAACATTGACTGGGGAAAAATAAGTAACCCTAATCCCTCCATAACTATCAACCTATTCAACTTCACTCAACTTACTAACTCCATTACTAGACCTAACAAAACTAACCCCCCTGGCACCATACTTGACTGGATGCTAGTATCGCATCCTAACAAAGTTATAAAATCTGGCGTCAATCCTGACCCATTAGGAGACCACCTCCTTGCCTTCTCCATTCAAGCCACTCCCTCCTCCCCTCTCTCTCACCACTTTATTCAAACTCATAACCTAACTAATTTTAATCAAAATTCTTTCTCAAACTCCCTTAAGCTAACTAACTGGAACCCCCTAAAAACTCTACCTCTAGACAAAGCTGTTGACTATTTCAACTCCACATTCTTAATTGTCCTTAACTCCCAAGCTCCAGTAAGAAGAAAAAGAATCAAAACTAAAACCACCCCTTGGCTCACCAATGAGACAAAAAAGATTATGCTGCAAAGGGATAAAACATGGAAAGCCTACCTTAAACACAAACAGCCTGAAATGTTCCTTAAGTTTAAACAACTAAGAAACCTTGCCAAAAAAATAGTCATTACTGATAAAAAATCGTACTACATCAAACTACAAGAAAACCACACAAGAAATCCCAAACAGTTCTGGAACTCCATTAACCCCCTCCTTAGACCAGGTACAATAAACAGTCTCTGTCCTGACACCAGCAAATCTGACCCAGAAATTGCCTCACTATCCAATTCCTTCTTCACCTCTTCTATTGCCGAACTAACCAAGACTTTCACCAACAAAAACCCTCCCCCCTAATCAATCTTCCTTTCCCTTTTCACCCCACCCACTTTCAAACTCAAACCAGTACCCACCGACCTAATAAAGAAACTGCTCTATAAACTAAAGCCTTGCTTCAATGCCCCTGATAACATCCCATCCTCCTTCCTAAAGATAGCTTCTGACTCCATTGCTATACGCATCAGCATTCTAATAAATAGGTCTCTACTCAAATCCTATGTACCCAAACTCTGGCATTCTGCTTTCATCCTTCCACTTCACAAAGGTGGCAAAAATTGTAATGTCTCCAATTTCTGTCCCATTGCCATCCTCTCCCCTATATCCAAAATCCTAGAAAAATGTATCCACTTGCAGCTCATGCCTTTCCTTACTGAACACCAACTACTCTCTCCTACCCAGCACGGCTTCCACCCAGGACACAGTACTAACACTGCCCTTCTCTCCTTCCTTCATTCTGTGAACTCTGCACGTGACTCAGGTAACTTAGTATCGTCCATTCTACTAGACCTATCCAAAGCTTTTGACACCATCTCCCACTCCCTCCTAAACCATCTCTCTGACCTCATCCTTAGCCAAAAAGCTCTTTGCTGGTTCTCTAGCTACCTTTCAAACAGGTCCCAAGCTGTGAAATGGGGCCAAGCAACATCTACCTTCCTTCCTACCCCTATCGGAGCACCTCAAGGTTCCATTCTTGGCCCATTACTATTCAATATCTTTATTAACAACTTTCATAAAGCCATCCCCAATACCACAATTGTGCAATACGCTGATGATTCCACTCTGATCTGCCAAGCCCCTAACCTAACAGAGCTCCAAGCTCTAACCCAAACAGCATTTTCAACCACTGAAAACTGGATGTTCCAAAATCACCTCTCCCTAAATGCCAACAAAACTAAGATCCTGCTCTTCTCCCCCTCCAAATCCTCATCTCTTGATAAAAACTCTTTCCAAATAACCAGCCTTAATAACTCCACAATTGAAATAGTAACCTCCACTAAACTTCTTGGTGTTACAATTGATAACCAGCTCAAATTCAATACTCATATTCAGCTAAACATCAAAAGAACACATATAAAACTTGGCTTACTGTATAGAAACAACCACTTTCTGTTCCCTTCCACTAAGCTAACCCTTGCCTCTACTTACCTCCTTCCCTCTCTACTATATGGCACTCCTCTGCTCACTAATCTATCATCTACTCTTACCTCCAAACTGGAACAATGCTACAACAAAATCTCCAAATTTGCCACTAAATCCAAATCCTCCTCTCATCATTGCACCTCCCTTCACTCTCTAAACTGGCTTGAACTCCCCAGTCATTTTAACTTTCTCCAACTCACCACAGTCCATACATTAGTGTTCCATCCTACTAACTGTCCTGCTCTTTCCAATATTCTTCAACCCTATACCCCCCTCAGATCCCTTCGATCTTCTCACCAAAACTGGATCACAGTACAAAAACCAAAGAGCCCAGCAGGTCAACTTCTCTTATCCTTTACCCTAGCTAAAAAATGGAATGCCCTACCCAAATCTCTAAGAACCTGCAACAACCTAGACAACTTCAAAACCCAACTTTATTCTCACCTTTATCTAAATAGGATATGCAACTGCACTCTTCAACCTACACCAGTCCAAATATCCTCCCCCTTCTCTCCAGGCTAACCTCTATACCTTCCTAATCCTCTTCTAACCTCTCCTAAAATACTAAATGTATAAGCTGCTAAAGCATTTTTGCACTATATGCTTAAGCTACCCAGGTAAACCTCTTTACCTTCCTCACCTCTTCTTATAGGTTCATAGGTTCATACTAGGCTATCTGCCCTGGGGCATTTATAAGCCTAGCCCGATTGTGTTTGGCTTACGCCACCCCTTGATTTGAGTATACTGTGCCCTTTTTAAAGTTTAGATTACTGTGCCTCTGTCTAATAGTGACACGGAAGTAATCCCCGGGACAAACGTACGATCCCCCATCCACTCATCAAGATTCTTCTTGAAGAGAGTCAGTGAGGTGCTCTGCCTAACATGAATTGGAATTCTATTCCAGAGCGAAGGGAGCCTTTGGGTTATGAATATGTCCCTCCAGCATGTTCTATTTATTTCTGTGCTGAGGTTCAAGTCCCTCGAGCACGTGGCTCTAAGGGATTTAGATTTACTGAGGTGGAGCATGTCCATTAATTCTGGGTTGGACATAGCTTTATATGTCAGGCATAGGTCGCCTCGAAGTAGGCGGTATGCAACTGAGTAGAGCTGGAGTTTTTTTAACTGAGCAGCATATGGCATCTGTTCGAGTCCCTTGATCCTCCTGGTGAGGTACTTTTGGGGTCTTTCTAATTGCTGCAGGTGTCAGGTAAGGTACATCCCAAAGGGGGCATTGTATTCTATGATGGGCCTGATGACGGATGAATAAAGGGGTACGATTACCTCTCTTGATCTAGATGTAAATCCTTTCATGATGAGGTGGGCTATGTAGAAGGTCTTTCTGACCACTTTGGCAATGTGGTTGTCAAAGGAGAGATTGCTATCAACTTGGGTCCCCAGATCCCTAATTACTTTCTCTGTACTTAATGGGTTACCACCTATGTGGTAATTTGTGGGCGCATTGTTTTTGCCAAAGGGTATGACTATACACTTTTTGGCATTTAGCTTTAGACCATGGCTCTGGCACCAGTTATCCGTCTCTGCAAGACCTTTTTGAAGGATGTTTGTGTCAGCTGGAGAGTCAATTATGGCGCCCAGTTTGCAGTCATCTGCGAACTTGGTGAGCCATAGTCCTCCCATGTTGGCCTGTACCTCAGAAAAGTAGATACCGAACAAGAGAGGTCCCAGGGCAGAACCTTGTGGGATGCCACTTGTGATCGGTTTCAAGTCTGACATGGCTCCAGCAACTCTGACTCTGTGGGTTCTGTCTTTGAGCCAGTTTGTGACCCATCTCCTGACATAGGGGTTTATATTTAGGCTGGATAGCTTATCTATGATGCCCAAGTTGGGTATTGTGTCAAATGCCTTTGCGAGGTCCAGATAGGCTGTGTGGACTACCTTCCCTTCATCTATGGCCTTGGTGACTATTTCCAAGAAGTTGACCAGGTTCAAAAGGCAGGATCTGCCCTTGACGAAGCCAAATTGGATAGGATCTAGTGTCTGTAGGTCCCCAATGTCTTTGTTTATGAGTTCCATGATGATCCTCTCCATAGCCTTGCAGACTAGGCTAGTCAGGCTTATGGGGCGATAGTTTCCAGGGTCCGCAGATGCGCCACCTTTGTGGAGTGGGACCACTGTTGCTGTATGCCATTCTTTGGGCACATATCCTGTAGTGAGGCTGAGATTGTACAGCAGTTTTACTTGAGGGATTAGTTCTTCTTGGAGTTCATGTAGGACGCAACCCGGGATCCCATTTGGTCCCATGGAAGCAGTGTTTTTTGCTTTGGAGAGGGCGGCCTTCACCTGAGCATCAGAGATGTTTGGGAGGCTGCACTCTGCTGGGATAGATACTTGCTCTTTTGGGGGGGAGGGGGTGGAGAAGTTTGCACTGAACCTGTCTGCCAGGATATTGGCGATGCCTGTGGGTTCAGTGTATTTTTTGTCATTTAGAATCAACTCAGAACAAGTCTGGGAGTTGCATCCCAGGTTCCTAGCATAACTGAAAAAAGCCTTATGATTGTCTTTAGTGTCCTGTGCAATTTTTCTCTCAAAGCTGGCCTTGGAGGATTTTATGAGGGATCTTAATTTTTTGCTAGTACTGATCAGAGATGCCTTCCCTTTTAGGGATTTTGCTCTATCATGTAATAGCTTCCTCCTTCTGTTGTACAGTTTATTTATGGATGGGGTCCACCAGATTGGACGCCTGCCTTTGGATGATTGGGTCTTGATTTTGTTTGGGATAGCATGATCCATGCATTGCTGGAGATGTCCATAGAATGCGTTTATATAGGATTCTGCAGTTTGGGCCGTAGTTTCCACTGGCCCTGGGGCCTTGAAGGATTCCACTTCAGTTTTGAGAAGTGTGAAGTTCACTTTTGAGAAGTTTTTCACTGTGGTTTTCTGAGCTGTGGGTGGGGTCGGGATGTGGATATCCAGTGAAATTAATTTATGGTCTGATCTTACCAATGAGGGATATACTTCTGGTATGGAGCATAAAGTCCCCATGTTGGTAATGATCAGGTCTAGTATGTTTTCCCCTCTTGTGGGAGTGGTGACTAGTTGTTCCATAGCATTTGAGTTTATAAATTCCAGGGACCTTTGGGCTAAGGTGCTGGGGCTTGAGTAATGCTCCCAGTCTATGTTTGGGTAGTTGAAGTCGCCCAGTATAATGGTGTTCAGAGAGATCTTCATGTTCTCCAATGTTTTCAGGAAAACCGAGTGGGATTCCTGACTTTGAGAAGGTGGTCTGTAGGATGCTATAAACTGAAAAGCAGTCTTGCCCACTGTCAGTTGCACATGGATGGTCTCCAATACTTTGTGCAATGCCACTAACCTGGAGGTGTGGATATCCTTGATAAATATGGAAGCTCCCCCTCCTTTTGTGGTTTGATCAGGGTTTTGGGGCCAAAAAGCATGATATGAGGTATAACCTGGTAGTGCTGGGTTGCTCTCTGGAGCCTTGAACCAGGTTTCTGTCACTGCACAGATATTGATGTTCTCCATACTGAGGAGAGCTTCGAGTGCATGCATCTTGAGGTTAAGACTTCTGGCGTTTAGCAGCATTACCCTTAGTTTCTTGTTCCTTGTGCTGTCTATGGAGGTGGGTTTGACTTTTGAGCCTTGCCTAAAAAAGGCACTATGGGGGTGGCAAGAGCCTTTGCCAATATCCGAAAGCCCAGGGGAGACAGGTGCAAGCCGTCCCTAGCGAAGCAACGTGGCTTGTCGAGCATGTCATCCCAGGCTGACAGACACTGGATCCCCTTTGAATGACACCAAAATTTTAGCCAATTTTTAAAATCGATCATTTTGTCTTTATACTTTGCATCATTCTAGGTGAGTGTAAGATGCTGCTCAAGGTCAGGGTCATACTGGCTTGGGCTACATGATCAGAGAGCTCCTCTATGTCTCTTTTCATGTAGTCAAGGGAGGTACGTCTCAGGTCATTCACGCCAGCATGTACAATGACTGAGTCATATTTGTATTTGCTTTGGAGTGACCTGAGTGCTTGCGTTATGTGGCGGATCCTAGCACCTGACAGGCAGCTCACTGTGACCTTCTCTTTATTCAGCCTGGTGAGCGGGACATCAGTGTGTCTGACAATAGAGTCACCTATTACAAGAGTATCAGGTGTGTTATTCAGCCTTAAGGGCTGTGACTGCTTGGCACACTGACTTTGTGTGCTATGTGTTGTACATGTTTTGTTTTGGGGTAGCGTTTGCTTGGATGTCTGCTTTGGAGGTCTCTGTTGCTTAGGTAGATTTTTATTTAGAGCCTCCGAGTATGTTTTTGTGTTTTTATGTGTTTGGTTCGCTGTTGTGGTGGGACTATGTGATACTGGAATTGTGTTGTGAGAGGTTACCTTCTCCTCCTGACTGGTTATACCAGTTTTGAGATGAGAGAGCTGAGCCTCCAGTTTGGCTATATGGTTGCATCTCTCACATATATTTGAACCTGTTTGGAGGAGGAGAGGGTTGTCCGTGTACATGAGACAGTTGTAACATTGCCTCAAAATTCCCAGATTCACCAGCTGAACTGGAGAGGAAACCACTGACTGACCTTTGGACATGTTAGAGTAATATAGGGAACTGAATTAAAACGGACCAATAGGGGACAAGGTAATCGTATAGAGTATAAGAGTAAGTAGTGCTTATGGTTTATTAGTGCTAACTTGTAAAATTACTTATTTGGACCAGTGAGGGGCCTTAGAATGAGAATATGATGTTTAATTTGAGAGATAGAGCAGTTCTAAGGGAAAAAGTGAAGAGCAGACTTTGTGGAGCCAGGAATAGTTTAAACCCAATTAGGCGGCGCTGTCCGATGTTCCGCTATGCGCAAAAACGTGCAAAACCGCACAAAAGAGGGTTTTAAGAGAGGGAGATCAAGGAGTTAGGAATTGACCCGAAATGGCCAATAAAACTACAGTTTCAAGGCAGTAACCACTCCCACAGGGGCAGGCAGGCTGCTCAATGTTTATCACTGCCACTGATGAACACAGAGACTTCCCTTTAGCCCAAGCAAACAATGGCCTCCAAGAAACTTACAAACAGTTCAGAACAGCAAATCTGTAACTGAACGTTTTTAAATCTCAGAAAAGTTGGAAAAAAGCAAGATTTTTTTGTTTTCTTTGTTTTTTTTAAGGAAAGCAGAGGTTCACAAGTATCAACAAGTTAGAACAGTGCAGTAAATGACCCCACACTTGAGTGCTAGGCCAGAGACAGATAAAATGCAAGTTTTAAGAAAATAACGATTTTAAAAATAAGTGCAGGCAGGAAATTCAGTAATCAGTTCTAGGTTGTGTTCTAAATACAGTTACCAACACAGAAATCAAGTTTAACAAGCCAGAAAATGCTCAAAAGTAGGCGGCAATGCAGAAAAACTTAACAAATAATCTGAAGCAAAATACTTAAAATCTCAAAAGTGGCTCCTTTCTTCTCTCAGCGTTTTCTCCTCTTGGTGGGTGCTTCACCAACAGCCAACAAGTCCAAAAAGATGCCAAAACCACGAGGCAATCGGGTTTTAAGAGAGGGAGATCAAGGAGTTAGGAATTGACCCAAAATGTCCAATAAAACTACAGTTTCAAGGCAGTAACCACTTCCACAGGGGCAGGCAGGCTGCTCAATGTTTATCACTGCCACTGATGAACACAGAGACTTCCCTTTAGCCCAAGCAAACAATGGCCTCCAAGAAACTTACAAACCGTTCAGAACAGCAAATCGGTAACTGAACTTTTTTAAATCTCAGAAAAGTGGGAAAAAAGCAAGATTTTTTTTTTTTTTTTTTTTTAAGGAAAGCAGAGGTTCACAAGTATCAACAAGTTAGAACAGTGCAGTAAATGACCCCACACTTGAGTGCTAGGCCAGAGACAGATAAAATGCAAGTTTTAAGAAAAAAACGATTTTAAAAATAAGTGCAGGCAGGAAATTCAGTAATCAGTTCTAGGTTGTGTTCTAAATACAGTTACCAACCCAAAAATCAAGTTTAACAAGCCAGAAAATGCTCAAAAGTAGGCGGCAATGCAGAAAAACTTAACAAATAATCTGAAGCAAAATACTTAAAATCTCAAAAGTGGCTCCTTTCTTCTCTCAAAATATTAATTGCATAAGCTTCTAAATGTTAAAGTTTTTAATTTTTTCTTTGCTTTTTATACAATATGCCAATCTTTTCCTGCTGAACTTAACTGAAACTGTTAATACTTTTGCTAATTTAGCAATCTGATATTGGTATTATAGACTATTTTGTAGCCACATGTTAATTGTAATGTTATCTGTGTCTGAACTCTTTTTTGTAATTAAAATTGTTGTTTCTGTGGAGCTTTTCTCCCTGGGCCTCCACTGAAAATGGGCCCCCAAGCCCAGTGGACCTCCCCGGTAATCAAACTGAAATAAATAAATAAATAGGCTAGTTTCAGACTTGCTGAATCTAGACTGTTTGATATAATTTGAGCAGTAAAACCAGCTATTTTACATTGAGGGCCCCTTGCACCCTTGTGGCAGAAGTGTGTAGCTCAGGACCCATCTGAGTTGGATGCTGGAATAAAGGCTCTGTGAGGTGCTTTTCTATTGGTAGAGCTGTTTAAATTTGCTTGTATTTAAGCACCACATTTGAGCGGGTTTGCGCTCAGTTTGGTGGGGCCACTCAGAGTTTGATGTTCTAAGTCAGAAATCTGAAGTGCATCTAAGAGAAGCCAAGGCATCCACTGAAATATTCAAAACATAAGTAGTATTTAAGCCTTTTCTTGCACTTGTGTACTGTTCTGTTTTTCACTATATAGTTGCTTAATTTATACTGTTTTTGCTACTGTGACTGTTTTATTCTGCACTTGTTTTTCTTTTTGATTCATCTGTTTTAAATAGCATAGGCTAGAGTCAGACTTGATATCATTTGAGCAGTAAAACCAACAAAATCTGACATTGAGGGCCCCCTGCACCCTAGTGGCAGAAGTGTGTAGCTCAGAACCCATCTGAGTTGGAGAATTCTGGAATAAAGGCTCTGTGAGGCGCTTTACTATTGGTAGATTGTGTTAGAGCCATTTAAATTTGCTTGTATTTAAATACCATGTTTGCTCATAGCTGTGATCTGTGCAATGGGTTTAGTACTGCCATGTATAGATGCAAACGCTTAGAAAGACAAATTTTCCCTAAATAACTGCTAGATAACTGCTAGGGAACCCTCCTAAGATTCCCTGCTTCTCAATGCACAACACAGTTGTGCACTTCTGCCCAGAAAGCAACTCAACTGTGTGTTTTGAGGCTTTGATGCAGGTTTTTACTCCTAAACCTCCCCATTGCTTAGCTGGTTTTACTAGTTCTACAGCAGAACCTGGTCCATCTAGCCTATTCCCCACTACTTTATTTTATTTTTATTTTATTTTATTTATATTTGTTGACCGGGAGTGTCCGACTGGATGTAGGTCCATTTTCAGTGGAGGCCTGGGGAGAAAAGCTCCACAGTTAAAATAAACAGACAGTAGTTACATTGGATTACATAGCGATTAACAATTTACATAGCAATTACTTACAACATATTTACAGATGAAGAACATAGTACATCAGTAGACAACTAGAATCTTTATCTGTGAAGTACATAACAGACATTAACAAATGTTATAATAAGAAGTTCCTGCTGTATAATAAGTACTAGGCTTATGAGCATCTGAGCTTGCTATAATCAAGGTAGTTAGTGGAGTGGAAAGAAAGGTAGTGGTTGGATGGGGTGGGTGATATTAGAGTGGAAGTTGCAAGGGAATAGCCAGCATGTTTTTAGGTGTGCTTTTAGTAAAGTTTTGAAGTGGGTGCATGATGGTATGGAGGTAATTGTGGGTGGGAGGGAGTTCCATAATTTGGCTTTGGCGCAAGAGAATAGTGCTTCACCAGCAGAGTTATTGGCTTTAGTGATCTGTAAGTGATATTTGTTGCTGGATCTTAGTGGTCTGGTGGTGTGATAGGGTTGGAGTAGATTCTGGAGAGATGGGACATTTAGTGGATGGTTTACTAGTTTGTGGGCGAGTGAGAGTTGATACCATTGAAGGAGGTGAGGGAGTTCAAGCCAGCCCAGTTCAGCAAGTGAGAGACAGTGGTGACTATGGTAGGATGCCCCTGTGGTGGATTTGGTGATTTTGTTGTAGCAGGTCTCTAGCTTGTTTAGATCACATTGCCTTAAGATGGTATATATTGGAGAGGCATAAAGTAGGGTGGAGATAAGGTGGGAATTTGCTATTGAAATCTTTGCTGCTTTGGTGAGAAGTTGCTTATTTCTGTATAATGCTCCTAGTTTTTTGTGGACTTTTTTTATGGTCATGGATATGTGAATATCAAATTTTAGTTTGTCTGTTTCCTCTCCTAGCAATTTGGTGTGTTTAGTTGGGTATATAGTGGTGTTGTCTTTTGCTGTGATGTTAAAGTGAGAGTTGTTTTGAGTATGTTTGGTGGGTTGGAAGATGAGTAGTTTAGTTTTGTTTAGGTTGAGTATTACAAAGAAATAGCAGCTCCAGGGATCACGCCAATAAATATCCAAGTTCCAAAATTGGAAGAATACTCAGTAAAAAGGCTTCTTTATTTGTTCACAAATAACCAAGGTAAACGTCTCCAAAAACACGTTTTACACACGCAAGGTAAGGATTTAAAGATGATTTTCAGTAGGGGTAGAAATATTAAATCTTTAATAGAACAAGGCCCTACCCAGAATAAGACAACATCGTAATGTAAGGGATGCGGGAGGCACATATAAATGTGGTGCCTGTGCACAATGTTCGTACAACATGCAGGATGAGGAGGTTACTATTACAGCTTTAAGGAGAACCATAAGAGCAAGAGAATATTATAATTGTAACAGTACCAGAGTGGTTTATTTAGCTGTCTGTTTAGAATGCCCTGCATATTATGTGGGCAAAACAGACACCCCTCAAGCGTGGGATATCTGACGCGCTCTCAAACGACGGATATTATTTAACACATGTATGATGTAAAGAAGGCCAATGCTAACAATGCCTTGTATAAACACACACAGACATGTCCTATAGCTAAATACAGATTTTTTGTACTAGACAGGATCAACTTGGATCCCAGGGGAGGACCTTGGCAAGCAAAGTTGGAGGAAAGGGAGACCCATTGGCAGATTTTATTGGAATCAAATAAAAAACCAGGATTAAATGACTACATTTCTATTAAACCTATATTAAAACTCAAGGCCAGTAGAATGTAGTCATTTTTAATATTACATTATATTAAGTTTTGTAATTATAATTTCAGTCTTATGGGTCACCTAAAAACATTATGTCCTAATTAATATCAATATTTTTACTATGTATATATTTTAAAGTGTTATGTTTTTATTATAACAACTTGTTCAGTAACATCTTGATAGTTCATTAACATTGTTTTATATAAAAAAAGTACACCTACAAATGAGTGGGGCAATGAAAGATGTGTACCTTTAAAATGTTAATTGACATCACATGTTATTTTAAATTTGTGTATTTAAATGATGTTTTTAAAAGAATTCTGAGAAGAAGGCAGTTGCATTTCAGCACATTTTTTTTTGTGTTTTTTACCTTTGGTTATTTTTATTAAAATAAAGAACCCTTTTTACTTTTTACTTGTATATTTTCCAATTTTGGAACTTATATATATTGATCCCTGGAGCTGCTATTTCTTTGTGGTTTGTTTTATACAGTTTCCCTCAGTCTTTGGTTGTTAGGTTGAGTATTAACTGGGCATCAGATAACCAAGTTTCAACAGAGGGAAAAGGCTTCCTGTGTGACTTTTTGCAGTTTGGATAGGGACTGGGCTGAGCAGATGATGGTTGAGTCATCTGCGTATTGTATGAGTGTGCCATGTTTGGTGGCAGAGGCTAGATTATTGGTGAAAACAAAGAAGAGTAGAGGTCCAAGGATGGATCCTTGGGTTACCCCGAGGGAGACAGGTAGGTGGGGAGATATCATATGTCATTCTGCCATACAACGGATTTTTGGCAGTCAGACAGGTAACTCTGAAACCAGTTGGTGACTGATTGAAAGAAGGATAGATTACTGAGGACAGAGATGAGTTGCTTGTGTGGGACCAGGTCAAATGCTTTAGATAGGTCTAGGAAAGCAGCAGAGGAGAGATAGCCATTGTTTTTATGCTGAAGGATAGTGTTAGTAAAGGAGAGTAAGGCAGTGGTGGTGCTAAGGTTTGGTCAGAAACCATGCTGAGTATTGGAAAGGAAGTTGTTAGTAAGGAGGTAGTCTGAGACCTGAGAGTGTATGCATCTCTCTAGTATTTTGGAGAGTGAAGAGAGAATAGCTATGGGGCAGTAAATGGTTAGTTCTGTGGAGGGGCCGCCTTTGTGGAGGGGGATTATATGTGATACTTTCCACGTAACTTTCTGACAGAGATTGGTTAATCAAGATGGATACTGGGTAGGCCAGAGCATCAGCTACGATTTGTAGATATTCACTTGGGTGGTTGTCTGCTGCTAATTTGGTAGGCTTAAGTTTAGTTAAGAGTTTTTTTATGTTGGAGGTAGGTGCAGGAGAAAAAGAGAAGGCAGTGGGGAGATTACTAGTTGAAGGTGTGGGTTGTAGTGGAGGGGTGTTGTGTTTTTTAGCTAGTGATAGTATGGTTTGTGTGAAGTGTGTGTTGAATGAGGTAGCAATATTTTCGGAGGAGTGAGGGATGTGAGGAGGAGGGGTACTGACTTTACCTGGGTGAAGGATGGAGTTTATAGAGGATCAGAATTGTTTGGGGCTGTGTTGGGAGAAGTCTAGGGCAGACTGGTAGTATTGGAATTTGTCCTGTTTTATTAGCTTTTTGACTCTATTGCGTAGTTCTAGAAATTTCTGTCTAGTTGAGGGGGTTTTGGTTTTGCGCCAGTGCACCCTGACTTTATCCCTGTTTTTCATTTCTGACTTAGTGGTTTTCTGTAGCCATGGGGAGGGTTGTGCTTTGGTTCTGGAAAGTCTTATGGAGGCATGGTAATTAAGGATGCTCAGGAAGGTAGTATTAAAAAATTCAACTGTGCCAGCAAGACTGAGGTACTTTAGAGGATGCCAGTTACATTCTTTGAGGGATGAGATGAATGTGAGTGGGTTAAAGTTTTGTTTTTTACGTATTTGATGGTAGATGACAGGTTTAGCTTGGTATAGGTATTTTTTGAGTAGGAATGTTGGGGAGTGATCACTGAGGCTATCTGATAAGCAGCCTGTTATATATGACTGGGGGCTCTTACTGACTAGTATCCAATCCAGGGTAGTGTGCTTGCTGGAGATTTTATTTATCCTGGTTGGCGTCTAGACTAGTTGGGTGAAGCCATGAAGGTTTACATGATGGGTTGGATGGTTGCCAGAACAGGATTGCCAGTCAATATTGAAATCACCTAAAATTATAGTTTCTTGGGGGAGATGGTGGGTAGACCAGCTGAGAAGGTTTTCTAGTGGAGGGATGTTTTGGCCAGGTGGGAATTAGCATCCAATTATACTGATGTTTTTTTTTGGTTTATTTTGAGGTTGGTATATAATATTTCTTCATTGCCTATTTGTGGAGCTGATGATTTTAAGATCTGGATGTTTAGATGCTGTTTAAATATTATAGCTACACCGCCTCCTTTCTTGTTTAGCCGGTCTACTCTTAGTATGCTGTAACCAGTAGGGAGTATTTGCTCACTGGTAATGTGAGTTTTTAGCCAGGTTTCTGTCAGGATGGCTATATCTGGGGAATACAGGTCTATGGTGGCTTTGAGTTCATGGACCTTGTTGGATATAATTCTTATATTTAGGCTTAGTAGAAGAAAGTCACTTGGCTTTCTATTGGCTGTGATATGGGAGAAGTTGTGGTTTCTAGTCTGATTATGAGGACTGGGATCCACTCTCTTCAAGCTCTCAACCTTTTTTTTTGAAACTTTCCTAGACCTATCTAATGTAATGCCATGAAGTGTGATTGAGGGATCATCCCTCCAAGGAAAACACTGTGGAATGAGTTCTTAGCTGTATCATAGTTAGCTCATCTGGTGACCTGACCGGTTCCCCACCCTGACAGCTCTCAAACCAAAGCTGAGGACCAAAGAAAAAATGTCTTAAGGTAAAAAAAAGGTTGAGAGCTTGAAAGAGTGGATCCAAAAAGAAAAAAATGAAGAAAAAAGTCTTCTCGCTACATCTGTAACAAGTACCCTGCTACAGTTACTAGCATACAAGCTTCAAATCCAAGAAAAAATGTGCCAAGGCATTCATTTATGAAGCCCTAATATTGTCATGGCTTCATAAACGAATGCCAATAACTGCATGTCAGCCCCACTGGCACCTGTCAGTTGTGGCCCTAATGGCATAAAGGCTGAAGCAGACACCCCCTCACTCCCCTTCTCAGCCTACTTTTAGCTCTAAGCTCACTGTCAATCAACTGATATATTCTAAAGAACAGTGATCATAAGTTATGGCATTTGTTCTGGTGCAACTATGTTAAAAAAAGTACTACAAATTCAGAATAAACTACAAGCTTTAATTGCTGTCTGTTAAACTGTGATGTGCTAAATTGAGTCATAAGCTCCTCTTGTCCATATCCCAAAATAATAGGGACATATAAGCTAAATTCAGCCAATAAAGTAAGTTTGAAAGAATTGCAGAAAAAAAGAACGAGAGGTAAAGTAACAAATAATCGTGAATGTTTCAATAATGTGATATAAGACTATAATACTTTCTACACATTTAGATCAATTGCCGCACAAGAAGTGACAAGAGGTGGAGGTGTATCAATTTACATAAAAAGTAAGCACACTCAAGACAGATCAAACAATATGACATGCTTGAGCTGCTCCATATCTAACTAACCTTAAGTAAAGTCCCATACCATATCCTTGTTAGCTGTAGGTTCCCATCCATGACTCAGGATAAGTATACCAAGTACTTTTGTGTTGACGATACTCACAGTTCAGCCCAACACCATATTCATAGGTGATTTCAAGTACTCCACCATAAACTGGGATACATACACAACCACTGACATGCAGACTCAAAGATTCCCTGATTTTGCTAATGCAAACACCCTGAAACCGCTAGTCTGCACACCTAATAGGGGTACAAGTATCCTGGATTTAAGGGAAATGTCCTGACTAGTCAGATCAGATCACAAAGTGATAACCCTTGAAATACATATGAAAGCTGAACCCTGAGCAGTTCCCAGAAACTTTAAGAACTTTTCCAGGGCTAACTACTCCCTGTTAAACAATGACATAGCTAAATTCCAAGCCCCACCCCCCCCAACTCAGATAACACTGTGGCCTATGTAGAATTGTTTACCGAAACCCTGTACAAACAGGTAAGCAACTGCATAGAAACAGCAGTACCAAACCAAAATAAACTTAGGACAAACTCCAAAAACAAGCCCCTTGGTGGACTCCCAGTATAAATAGGTTGTACAACAAAAGAAAGAAAATCCTGTCCAAAAATAGGAAGGGCTGTGTTCAAAAGACAAAAAAAACTCCATCATCAGTCTCAACAAGCAACTCAGGGAAATAATCCAATCTAACAAAGCCAACTTTGAGGCAAAAATATCCTCACATGCTAAGGATAACCATAATGCATTTTTCAGTTTTTTACACAATCTTAAATGAAACACCCAACAGTGTTCTGAACTAATAATAAATTACTGAAATGGAGGATATAGTGAATTTGCTGGATGATAAACTTAGCTCCAATTTCACCCCCCCCATTACTCCCAGATCCCTCCAGAAAACCTCTACCCTCGAGCATTCCTCCTCCAACTGTCACTAAAGAACAGGTCCTCACTGTACTCTGCAGAGCTAAAAACAATGCATTCATGAGCTCTGATAATATTCCAGGATGCCTCCTAAATAGCTTGAAGCATGACCTGCCAGGCCCACTAGAATCTCTGT
Source organism: Protopterus annectens (assembly GCF_019279795.1). NCBI lineage: Eukaryota > Metazoa > Chordata > Ceratodontiformes > Protopteridae > Protopterus > Protopterus annectens. The sequence continues at coordinate 1,400,479,746 of NC_056729.1, forward strand.
TCAACCACAACCTCCAGACAGACTTCATCCTTAAGGAATGGAGGACTGCAATGGTCATCACTCAACACAAAGGCAGACCATAAACAGACCCATTAGTTTTCCCTCAAATGTTTGCAGTGCCCTGTAGAGATGCAGGTATCTTGAGTTAACATTTTTCCTGTAAAAGCACCCTTGAAATTTCACCAGTACCTAGTTGCACACAGGGTAACTAGTTTACAGTGACAAGAACTGTCCCTGAACTCCAAACAAGATACTCCTGAAGTTACTTTACATTCTCACCCCAACCATCAGATCAATAATAAGGGGTCTGTTGCCAAGGGTATGAACTTTCCCACTATCTTTATTGCCAGCGTGGTGGATATGGGCATCCTGAGGCAATGTAGAAATTGCCTCATGTTTACTGACAACTAGCTAATTCTCAAACAAACCGATAAGGTATGTGAGAGATGTATTTACACAATGTCACTGGAGGCAAAGCTCTCACATAAAAGCACTCCTAATGTCAATCAGGTTGTCGGTAATACACAGACTGCACACATCACACAGTTCAAAGCAGACGCATGCACTCACATATGCTGAAGCACTTAAATGTAACTATACTAGAACCCCAAAGACCTCCTAGACAAAGAACACATAATAAATAACCTCAGCAGCCCCAAATGCACTCTTGTAAAACAACACTCACATCAACAGATACAGCCGCATCTCATGGAGCCTCTGATTCTAAGCCCATAAGGCAAGCCACCACACGATTCAATATTCTGGTCACTGGAAACTCCATTGTGAGACACACTGATGTCTTCTCACCAGAGTAAGGAGAAGGTCATGGTCAGTTGCTTATCAGGGGCCAGGATCTGCCACATTAAGCACTCACTCAGGTCATTGGACCACAAGTACCAGTATGAGTCAGTCATAGACCATGTGGGTGTAAATGACCTGAGACATACCTCTCTGGACTATATGAAGAGAGACATCCTAGAGCTCTCAGAATATGTGTCCCCGACTGGTATCAATGAGCAGTATTTTACCTTCTCCAAGAATGCTGCCACAATATGAACAGAAGATGACTGACTTTAATAATTGGTTTCTGGTGTCATTCTAAGGGAGTACAGTATTTGTCAGCATAGAAAGAGAAGGTCATCGGACCATGCTGCTTTGCCAGAGATGGTCTGGACCCTTCCCTCTAAGCTATGAAATATTAGCTAGAACATTGTTCTCCCATAGTGCCTTTTTTAGGCAATGCCATACAGAAGGTACTTCCAATATAGCAAATCAAAACCAATACAATCTAAAGGTGTTACTACTTAATGCTAGGAATCCAGACAAGAAACTCCACTCCCCACAAGCTCTCCTCACTCTAGAGAATGCTGATGTCTGAGAGGTCACTGAGACATCATTTAAAGCCACGTAGAGCACACTAGCAGTGCAAAGCTATAATGCCTTTCACACATTTAGACCAGCTACCACACAGACAGGAACTAAACGTGGGGGTGTCTCAATTTATATCAAAAATAAATATACCTCAGCTGGTCAAACAAAATAAAGCATTTGAGCTTCTCCACGTTCAAATCACCACAGACAAAATCGCATATCACTTCCTTGCAAGTGCTCTATGACCCAGGAAACCCATGATATGTATTTAATCTTATTGGAAACACTCACTATCCAACCCAATACCATACTCATGGGTAACTTTATTTATCCCAGTATTATCTGGGAATCATATGCAACACCAATCATGCAGACACAGGTATTCCTGGATTTTGTAAGCACAAACTCTTTGGATCAGACTTTCAATACAGTTACCAGTGGCACAAACATACTGGATCTTGTTTGTACTAATATGGGAGAGTGCTGAACACATCCCTAGTGTAATGTCTTCTCTGGTAAGGTCAAACCACAAAATGGTCTTCTTTGAAAAAAAAAAAAATCTGAATCCCCAGCTAACCCTGGAATGTTCAAGAGCTACTCTAAGGCTAACTTCCTACTATTAAGTGATAACCTGTCAAAATTTCAATCCCCCATAAACCCTGTGAACACTGCTGACTATGCAGACCTGTTCACAGAAACCCAATGAACTTGTGTTAATAGCTGCATAGAGGCAGCTGTACCCACCAGGAAGAAGTACAGAACTAACTCAAAAAACAAGCCACCCTGGTGGAAATACATCAATAGGCTATATAACAGAAGGAAGAAAATCATGGCAAAAATTAGGAGGTGTAGTACAAAGCAGGATAAAAACACTCTCATCAAACTAAAGAAACAACTTGGAGGACAAATAAAGTGTGCCAAAGTGCAGCTTGGGATAAATTTGGCCTCCCAGGCCAAGGACAACCACAAGGCATTCTTTAACTATTTCCACAACTTCAAAGCAAATACATAATTTGCAAATCTCATTCTTATTGGAACCACCCATACTGAGCCAGAGGATATAGCAAACCTACTGGCAGACAAATTCAGTTCTAGCTTCACTCATCTCTCCCCCCTTCCACTTTTCCTCAGGAAATACCAACAAATATAACCCCCCTACTATTACTAGGAGCAGATCCTCAATGCTATCTCTAAGCCCATGAACACTGCATAGATGGGCCCAGACAATATCCCTGGATGCTTTCTAAATAGCATAAAACATGACCTATCAGGTCTCCTGGAAATGCTGTTTAACCATAGCCTCCAAACAGGCTTTGTGCCTCACGCATGACAAACAGCAATAGCCATCCCTCTGCACAAAGGTGGGCCATCTACATATCCTAGAAACTACATACCCATAAGTCTCACTAGTCTCATCTGCAAAGCCATGGAAATAATTATCATACAGATGGTCAATAATGAGATAGGAAATCTCCAAACACTGTACCAAACCCAATTTGGTTTTGTCAAGGGAAGGTCATGCCTAATCAACCTGGTAAACTTGTTTGAGAAGTTCACCAAAGCAATGGATGAGGGCAAACTGGTCCACAATGTTTACCTTGACCTGGCCAAGGCATATGACCCAATATCCCACTCAGGTATTGTTGATAAACTTAAGAGATTAGATATAAACCCTTATGTCACCCAGTGGATAGCCATCTGGCCCACAGACAGGACTCAGGAAGTTAGAATTGGTGAGGCCAGTCACAAGTGAATTCCCTCAGGGATTGGCCTGGGACAACTCTTTTTTGATATTTGCTTCTCTGAAGTCAAGGCCAATGTCAAAGGCCTCTGGATGATGATTGCAAATTAGGTGCAGTCATAGAATCACCCACTGACAGTAATGTTCTCCAGGAAAGGATGACACAGACAAATAACTTGTGTTAGAGCCATGGACTAAAACTAAATGCCAAGAAATGCAAAATAGTATCCTTTAGGAAGTCGTCTATCACTGGTAACTATCAAAATGAAAACACATCCCTGAAAAGTCAACCCAGCAGTCAGCAACTTGGGGACACACATAGACTGTAATCCAGCCTTTGACTATACTGTACCTACAGTAGTGAGGAAATAATTCTGTGTTGTGCAACTTATAAACAAAGGTATGGCATCTAGGTTCAAGGAGGTCATTGTTCCACTGTATTCAACATTCATCAGACCTATCACTGAGTGGAATGTCCCCTTTAGTATGTACTTAAGCAGGCATATCCAAGAACTGGAACATCCACAGAGGTTCCTCATTAAAAAAAAATACAGGGAGCAAGTAACATGTCATATGCAGACCACCTCAAAGCCCTATCCCTGTGTTCTGTCTCCTATAGGTTGTTGAGGGGAGATCTTTGCCTGGCATACTAGGCATTGTCAAACCCTACACTGATGGAACTCCTGCGTATCTGCAAAACAAATAGCACAGGAATTCCCCATTCTAAAGACTTAAACCTTGCCTGTGATGTAAATAGAACCTGTTGAAGAAACAGGTATGTATCCCAGAGACTACCCCTTCTTTGGAACAGGCTCCCAATCACCATGAAGCAGAGTTCCTCCCTAACACAATTCAAGTGTAACCTGGACAACTGGAAAGGGAACAAGAAATCTGATGCACATTCACAAAACAAACAGCACTCCTAGTTCCACTATACTCAGCCCTCATTAGACCAATAATCAAGTACAATGCACAGTTCAGCATGTACCCAACTAAGCATTTGCAAGAGATGGAGTGGCCAGAGAGATTCCTTAATAAAAGAATACAGTATGTAAATAATATGTCCTGTGCAGACTGCCTCAAAGCCCTGTCCTTGTACTCAGTCTCCTGCAGGCTATTGAAGGACAATCTATACCTATCCTTTAAGGCATTCTCTGATCCAGCCCTGATAGATCTGCTGCACATTCACAAAACAAACAGCACTAGAATTATCCAATCTTATGATCTAAACCTCATCTGTAACATAAACAAAATATGTTGGAAGGATAGGTATGCTTCTCAGAGAAGACATCTTCTCTGGAACAGACTCCCCTTTCACGAGAAACAGCTCTTCTCTAAGCTGATTCAAATACATTTTGGACCAAGGGATGGGAAACCACAAATTCCCCCCTGGCTTGTCACCTATGATCCTTACAGATAGGGGCAATTTGTATATGCCATAATGCACAGGCATATACCAAACCCATTTGAGCCCATGGGGATTGATAATTATGAAGAATGGGACATTTATGGCTAGGCTTAAAAGGGCTTTAGGGCCATTAGCCTAGTACCCTCCTATGATCCTATATGAAACTGCTGATAGGTTGATTCCTAAATGTATAGATTAATGACTATACGAAGACTCCGAAATAAATGTATTGTTAAAATATTCTTGCAGTAGAAAGCATGTGGTTTAGAAATTAATGAAGTTTGGTGTATATAAGAAAGTGTTGTTAGCATATGCAAAGTATGAAAAGTATTCTGCTTAAGGAAAGAGAAGAAGCAACAAGTAGCTCTCTCTAATCTTCCTTGACTACTCTTTCTACTGTCTTCTAAAATCTATTAAGCAAATTGTCTCAGAGAAACATTCTATTGTAATTGTCTTGCCTTCATGCAACTACATCATGATAAAACTGGGTTTTTATAACCACTTACCCCAAAATTATACTCATCTAAATGACATATTTCTTTTTATACATCTTGAAATGGTTATGCTATACTCCTGATTATTGACATTGTATAACATTGTATTGCTACTTAATGCCTTGCAATAATCCTGCAACATTGCTATTTAATGCTAATTTATAATGAAAATTGTATAATATTTTGGAGCTTTTCTCCCCAGGCCTCCGCTGAAAAAAGGGCTCTTCAGCTCAGTTGGACAATCCCGGTCAACAAATGTAAAATAAATAAATAAAATAAATAAAGTAACTATTGTGAACATCATTTCTGGTAGCACAAAGTCTATATCTCTCCTGAAGAATTAGTAATACCTTGCTAATAGTGTTGCACTACTACAAAAAAGTCTTCATACTAGATTTATAAACACTGGTAGAAATAAGGTGGGTTGTATTGGAAGTTACAGTAATGAAAATGTAATGGACTAAACAAATACTGTTAATGACAGGCAGAGGAAAAATCAGGTTGTTATTTTGTTAATAGGGAATGTAGTTATGTGTACTGTAATGCTTTAAAGAGAACAGCAGTGAAATGATATGTGGTGGAAGTATATTTACAGTGAAATAGTATTAGTACTGTTTCTCACTAAATGTTGTGGTTGCTGCTCTGTGAAAGAAATCTGTACATAGAACAGAAATAAATATTGACAAATTCTGAGGCAGAATTGTGAAACTAAATAAAGTATGTACTTTATGACCTACAGGGGTCTTAAATGCACCATTATGAAGAGTAAGGCTGAATATGAATTGAAGGATAATCACAATGCTTTTTTAAATGTTGCAACTATATTAGGAATATAAGAAGTAATGCCCAGTACTGAAAGGGAACAGGGAACAGGCAGGACATTTTATAATTCTGTGAAGACGTGCAACTAGCCAAGCCACAGGGAACTGACAGCTTGCAATCTTTTTTTTTGGGGGGGGGGGGGGGCAAGCATCCAGGGCTCAGCACAGAGGCACAGAGGCAGAGCAGGCTGAGAGAGTGTGCAACCAGCTGTGGCACAGATGACAGGAAAGGCAGTATGAAGTCCTGTAAGGAGAGTGGCTATCCCACATGAAGTAGGTAGGCTGAGTCACAGTCCTGATATAAGACTGTTTTCACAGAGTTTTGTAGACACAAAGACAGCAGGGCAGTTTAATGATGATTATGAGCATGCAGTACAATTGACACAAACTATGCTGTTGGCTCTGGCACACGGCACAGCACGTGTGGTGCATATACCTACAGCTTCCACACCACTGTCCAAACAGTTAGTTAATAGCAGTGCACAAGGCTTTGTTAACCACGGGGTACTAGGGGCATTGAGGTAAGACTGGAATGGATGGTAATTTTTAGCTGAAGCATGAAGGTAATTATTGTGGTCAGCAGGTGGCTTACAAAGTTTGCTGCTGCTAGCAGTGATTTAGTGATTAGATTCACTGAGTGAACATGGAAATCCAAATGTTCTAGGTGGGGTTTGTGAAGGATTTACCATAAAATAACAGGGTCCCTGATAAATTCAGACACTTCTTCTCGGTTATTAGTGTATTCAAAAGCATGATAGACAATGAACCCAGCCTTAGAGAGAGTGCTCTTACTACAATGAAACCAAGTGTCACCAATTACAAAGATATAGATGTCAGTATAATGAAACAGTATGCCTAGACTGGCCACATAATAAGGCAGTCAGACCACTGGTTATACAGTGATACTCAAGGTTCACCAGAAAACAAGTGACTTTTATTTTTTTTTTTATTTATTTTACATTTGTTAACTGGGAAAGTCCGACTGGACACATATCCATTTTCAGCGGAGGCCTGGGGAGAAAAGCTCCAATAGCATGTCATAAAGAAATTACACAAAAATATCATACAGAGATATAGGGTCCATAGAAACATACGTTATGCATAGATTAACAGTTCCTTTAGTAAAGTCAGCATACAGCATTCTAGTAGTAGGGTTTATATAGAATATAAAATATAAACACAAGAAACATTTTTTTTTCTTTCTAAATTATGAGTACTCTCAATATTTTGTTACAGAAATAACCAGTGATTATTACGCTTTACAGTGAAAGGAATTAGGGGACCTGTAGTAGAATCCTTGTACACTTGGACTTCAGGAAATCATCACATGACAAATGCACTAAACTAAATTTAAGCTAATTATTATAGTGCTACTATTACTGCCTATGACACTTACTCCTCTCTCCCTTCTATTCCCTAGATTTACCATTCTAATAACAGAATTTCCAAAACTGAATATGCTCCCTTTTCTTCTGGGATCTCCAGTTATCTTCCATGATTCTCCTCGGAGAAGGTTTTCAGTAACTTGCTCAGTGTCGAGGTAAGGTGTATTCTAAAAAGACTCATCTGTGTCAAAACAGTAGGTGATTTGTAATGGTATGATTGGTAAAAAAATGTCTACTTTTCACAACTTCACTTGTCCACGTTTTTTAGGCTGTTTCTCATTCCTTGTATACTGTGGGCTAGAGGCAATGACATCACTGGTTCTGCAGTTAGAGATGCACTGGTGCAATCCAGTGAAATTGCCTAGCTCCACCATGAGATGAGCTATCATCTCTCGCATTCCAGATGAGTGTTTACAGTGGAACAATACTATATAATCTAGACTGTCTTCTGACAGATTTCTCCTCTGCAATTAGAGTACTGTACCAGCAGAGACATAAACACTAAACACAAGTATATTTAGTAGTCAAAGATGTGCTATGAGGTTTTCTCAGCAATAACTTGTCCCGTAGTATATTAAAACACTTAATACTCTAGAATGTCCTGCTAAAACATGCAAATACACTCAGAAAAATTATTTAAACCAGAAAGCAGACTAGGACTATGTTAAAGTATAGCTTATTATTCTAATACAAATGCTTGGGGGTTTAAACAAAACTAAAAACACCATGATAAGCAAGCCCTCAAAGATTTTGAACAAAAAATATAAAAATACACTTAACTTTGCAGCATAAACATTAACAAGTATATTACAACAGCTTCTAAAAGATGTCTGCAAACTTTGACAGCCAGAGTCCTTTCGTGTTGGCCTGGACTTCAGAGAAGTAGATACCAAACAGGAGAGGACCCAAGACCGAACCCTGTGGGACTCCACTCATGACTGGTCAGCAGTCTGACTTGGAGTCAGCTACTTTCACACTGTGGGTTCTGTCTGTGAGCCAGTTTGCAACCCACCTAGTGATATAGGGGTTGATGCCTAGCTTAGTGAGTTTTTCTATGATTCCTGAGTGGGGAATGGTATCAAATGATTTGGCCAGATCAAGGTAGGCTGTATGAACCACCTTGCCTTTATCCACAGCTCTGGTGACTGACTCAAAGAAGTTGACCAAGTTGAGCAGGCATGATCTACCCTTCACAAAACCAAACGATGTGGGATCCAAAGTTTGGAGATTCCCTATATCTTTGTTTATTAGGTCCATGATGATGCATTCCATAGCTTTGCATATCAGACTCATCAGGCTAATGGGGCAATAGTTCCCAGGGTCTGTAGTCGCTCCTCCTTTTTGGAGAGGGATGACTGTAGAAGTGCACTATTTGGTAGGGACAAAGCCTGGGGTGAGGCTGTGATTGAACAGGGCACATAGGTGAGGTGCCAGTTCACTCTGTAATTTATGTAGAACACAGCCAGGGATATTGTCAGGTCCCATAGAAGCTGTATTCTTAGCCTTGGACAGTGCTGTTTTAAACTGTGCAGCAGTAATACTGGGTGCTTGGCAATCTAATGGTATTGCAATTGGTCCTTTGGGGGGGGGTAAAGTTGGCACTGAATCTGTTGGCCAGTATATTGGCAATATCTGTTAGCTCGGTATAGGATGTACCATTGTGCAGTAGCTCAGAGCAAATCTGGATATTGCCGTGGAGATTCTTTACATAACTATAGAAGGCCTCGTGGTTGTCTTTAGTATCTGCTGCATCAGTTTCCTCCTTCTGTTGTAGAGTTTGTTTATAGCAGGGGACCACCAGATTGGCTTCCTTTTTTGGAGGAGAGCGTCTTGGTTCTATTGGATATGGTGAGATTTGTATACGTGTTCGTGCAGTGCATTGATGTATGTTTCTTCAGTCATGCAACTATCCTCCATTTACATGTGTGTCGTGAAATTAGCCACCTCTGATTTTAGGAGCCCAAAGTTAGCTTTGGAGAAGTTTTTCATGGTGGTTATCTTTGCGGAGGGGGGGGGCAGGTATGTGAATTTCCCAGGTGATTAGTTTGTGGTCGAATCTAACCAGGGAAGAGGTGACTATTGGTGTAGAGCAACATTCATCCCTGTTAATAATGGCCAGGTCAAAAATGTTGCTACCTCTAGTGGGGGTAAGAACGAGCTAGTCCAGGGCATTGGAATTAATGAATTCCAGGAAACGTTGGGCAAATGTATTGTTACATGAGTAGTTTTAAAAGCAACCCTTGCAAGTATGGCAGGTGCACAAGGCCAAAAAGCAACAGAATCCAATTCAAAAAAGGAGGCCAGCACCAAATGAGTAAGAAAATCATTAATTAATGTGGAAACACCAAAAATACACACACAATCAGACCGGTTTCGGCAAACCTGCCTTCTTCAGCGATAAACACACAATGTGATAGTGCTATAATATATACCCTAATTAATTAAGCACTTAAAGCAGCATCACCCTAGGGCTAAAAACCCAACCATTTACTATAAATGATCATTAAGACCTGGAGAAAACAATCCACCCAGCCTAATGATCCAACTTTTTTCTTTTTTATTGAGTAGGGCATGCCACTCTAACTTATTTGACCTAAGAGAAAATGTCAGTATAAAAAAATACCTGAATCGTACATAGAAGACAGTTCACTAATATTATCAAAATGTTTAGAACTCATGACCTCAACATTCACAATTCATCACAAAATTCATGACATTAAATTTTTTGCCAATTGTGGGACTGATTGGCTGATTTATTTAGCCACATGCTCATGCTCTTCTTTTTATGTTGGACAGACTTCCTGGCCATTACATATATGTATGTCTGAACATTTAAGTGACTTTCAGAACAAATAGACATCCAGTGCCCTATATAAACATGTAGTTACTCACAGTACAGTTAGGCTCAATTTTATGATTATTGATAAAATTCAGGGGGACAGGTCAAATAAGCTAGGGTGGCATGCCCTACTCAATAAAAAAGAAAAAAGTTGTATACATTATAGACAATGTGGAAGCCGTATTACAAGTACTAGCTCCTCAATAAATGATTTTTATAATGTACACAATATTTCTTCCGTTACATTGACAGAAGTTGAATAACAACTTCTTAATAAAGGATTGAACTATTTCCCCATTTTTTTTTTGTCACAGAAGATAGTTTGGTCAATGAAGTCTTAAGTTTTTGTAGAACTCTTAACCTAAAATTGTTTTTTTTTTTTTCCTCAGGACAATTCTCAAAGATCTAATGAGTTCAGATTTCATCAGTCCAATTTTGTGCCCTCCATGAACAAACATGTTTCAATATTTCAGGACACTGTGCTTAAACATTTACATTTCAAGACTAGTCAATCAAGAATACTTAGTTATAATTTAACAGCTGCAGAACAACAGGCACTTACTAAACTGCAAAAGAACACTAATATAGTTATTGTGCTGGCTGATAAGGGTGGGGCAGTGGTTGTAATGGATACTAGTTATTATTCATTTGAAGCTCACAGACAACTACAAGATGCTAGACATTACATGTGTATGCCACTTGACCCCACCATAGGTTTTAAAAAAGAAATCGATGCGTTTCTTAAACAGGCGATCAGGGAAGATATAATAAGTATCTCTGTTAAGCAACATCTAACAGTGGGGAATCCTTGGAAACAATACTTATATCTGCTACCAAAAATCCATAAAAATTTGGAGAAACCACCGGGGAGACCTATTGTCTCTGGCATAGGCTCTCTTACTGAGCCTCTGTCCGCCTTCCTGACCAAATATCTACAGTCGTTATTAAAACTTGTTCGATCCAGAATTCAGGACACTACTGAATTTCTGAAAATAATATCGGATTTACAAGTAGAGCCGGACTGGTTATTATGTACATTGGATGTCTCGGCTTTATATACCAACATACCCCATTGGGCGGGTCTGGAAGATAGGAAATATTGGTTAGATAAACCGGATTTGTATCCTCCGGGATTCAACACTCTGTTGATATGTATGGCTGAACATGTTCTGATGAAAAATGTTTTCTTTTTTCAGGGTGATTGCTACTGGCAGGTACGAGGGACAGCTATGGGAGCGTCTTTCACTCCCATTTATGCCGATCTGTTTATGGGATTCCTTGAGGATCAACTGATTTATGATAGTTCACATAACATCTTCTTGGAGGAAATTGATATCTGTAGTAGATATCTGGATGATTGTTGGATGATATGGCGGTCAGATGAAATATACTTATCAGAATTTATTCAATACCTCAATGATAATAAATGGGGCATTGAATTCACAGTCAGCATGAATTCACAACAAATAAACTTTCTGGATGTTACGATCACCAGGAATATTGATAATACATTAAGTTCACAGGTGTTTCGTAAACATCCTCAGTATAATAATTTATTATTAGCTACCAGCCTTCATCCACATCACATCATTAAAAATATACCAAAGTCATAATTTCTATGTATTAAACGTATATGTTCCACAGTAGATAGTTATAAACATTATCAGAAGGATCTCATCCATAGATTTCAAGTCACGGGATACCAATATAATAATATCATGTCTGCCAGTACTTGGGCAACATGCCGGGACAGGTCTAAACTTTTGGATTACCGGGACAAGTCCCAAACTAAAGATAATGTCATCAGGTTTGTGACTACCTATGGTAGGAATATCAACATAATCAGGGACATCATAATATTTTATTGGCAAATGAAGATTTATGTAGCATTCTTACTCCAAGATGTCAGTTTTCTTATCGTAGGGGACGTACTCTTGGGTCATATTTTAAGCATTATAAACATGGCTATTCTATTAGATATTCTGAATGATAACTCACTTTAACTGGGGATAAACTAATCGGATCTTTTCCCTGTGTGGTCATTGTTCATTTTGTCAATTCATGCAAAAATCCAAACAATTTTCAAGCAGAAAGACCAGCAAAGTCTACAACATAAATTTTTTTGCCAATTGTGGGATTGATTGACTGATTTATTTAGCCACATGCTCTTCTTTTTATGTTGGACAGACTTCCAGGCCGTTACGTATATGTATGTCCGAACATTAAAGTGACATTCAGAAGAAACGGACATCCAGTGCCTTATATAAACATGTAGTTACCCACAGTACAGCTAGGTTCAATTTTATGATTATTTATAAAATTCAAGGGGACAGGTCAAATAAGTTAGGGTGGCATGCCCTACTCAATAAAAAAGAAAAAAGTTGGATCATTAGGCTGGGTTGATTGTTTTCTCCAGGTCTTAATGATCATTTATAGTAAATGGTTGGGTTTTTAGCTCTAGGGTGATGTTGCTTTAAGTGCTTAATTAATTAGGGTATATATTATAGCACTATCACATTGTGTGTTTATCACTGAAGAAGGCAGGTTTGCCAAAACTGGTCTGTTTGTGTGTGTATTTTTGGTGTTGCCACATTAATTAATAGTTTTCTTACTCATTTGGTGCTGGCCTCCTTTTTTGAATTGGACATGAGTAGTTTTCCCAGTTAATGGAGGGATTGTTGAAGTCACTCAGTATGAGACTGTTAGGTTGGACCCTAATATTTTCCAGGGTGTTTAGGAACATGGACCGTGAGTCTTGGGACATGGTTGGGGACCTATAGTAAGCTACAACCCGAATCGCTGTCTTACTCAATGTTAACTGCCCCTGAAGTATCTGTGATGCGTTATGCTGGGTTACCAGTCTGGAGGTGTGTGCATCCTTTATGAATATGGAAATACCACTGCCTTTGGAGCTTCAGTCCAAGTTCTGGGGCCGAAAGGTGTGGAATGAGTTATAGCCTGGTAGTGCTGGGGTGCTTTTTTCTGCCTTGAACCAGGCTCTGTATAAACCATACAGCAAAGTCTACTGCAGCAGTGGTCATTTGAACGTCTACTATTATGATACGTTTACTTACACAAGTGTACTTTCTGAATTGAACATTTTTTAAAGTTGTGCTCTTCTGTGTCTTACCCTAATTTATTTCAAATGCTAGCTTTTTGATTTGCTATGGCAAAATACGAAAAGTATGTGTGTTTTTATTTTTAACTATAGTTTTAACTAGACTTGCCTGAAGAAGCTCACACCAGACAAGTGACACCAACACCTCTGTTAAAAACCTTATGATTTAATCATGTGCTGATTATTTCAGGACATATTTGGCAATTTCTACCTCTACACAACACATGGTTATGATTGGACTGTTATGGCTGACAAAATGGCTAACAATGCCACAAGATGAATATTTGGTTTGTTTGCATGATACCTGTTTAGAGATTTCTCAGATAGGCTTACATTAGTGTATTAGTGTTTTTTTTTCCCTTTATTGTTAAGCCTTTATTATTTTTTTTATTGTTATTTATGTTCATTTTTATTTTCCCTTGTGTGGTCTCAGGAAGCTCACAGTGGATGTGCAAAAGTCATTACTGCCATGTTGAGGGATATTATGACTTGTATTTGATGATGCTTTTCAGATTTATGTAATTTTCATTTGTATTTTTGGCCAATATGCTCAAAAAAGGACTGAAGTGGGCCAACATTTGCCATAGAAACACAAAGACCCCATAAAAGTAGGCTTGTTAAAACTAATCTTATCAGCTGGCCTCACAAAAATGGGCTTAGAGAAAGTTATCTTTAATACGTATTTTTTCATTTATCATTAATATGTTCTTTCTAAACTGGTGGTCTTCTAATACTTGATGACAAAGGACAGGCACTGAAAAGAGAATGCGAATATATTTGCCGATGCATCACAAGCATCCCTTGTAAAAGCTGGCTCTGATATCCAACAGTAATTAATAGGCTACATAGGAATACAAGAAAGAATAATAAAAATCACCAGAACCATGGCCATAACACTGGTATAACACTTTAATGCCACGCAAGTTAAAACACTTTCGCTCAAAGGCTTCAAGCATCCCTGAAGAAGCCTTAGAGCAAAAGTGTTTTTACTCGCGTTGAAGTCCTATTTTTTCTTGATTTGTTTATTGAATCTAACCGGATTTATCATCAAGACATATTGTTTTTGTGCTTGCACTTAGGAATACAGCCCACCTGCATAATAGCACTAGGTAAGACAGCTAGGATAATTCTTCATGTGTCAAAATGATCAGAAACTCTTGTAATAATGACAACAAAATAAATCAGGTACGGTAATTCTCAGTAAAACTACTAAAAAAACCTGAATCTGTAAGTATTGTAATGACTGATTATGATACAAATGTTTGTTAACAGGAGTAGAATAGACAATTAGATGTGCTTGGAGAAACAACCTGACCTTTCCAGTCTAGAGTTACATGCTGATTAAGCATCAACAGAGCAACCTATTAAGTAGCAGTAAGACTAGATATGGGAGAAAAAATGGCCAGTCCAAGAGTCCAATCTGCCCATGCTGCCTTCTAATAAGATATTTAAGCCACAGATTATTTTAGTGTTATAGGTTCATAGGTTCATAGGTAGGTACTAGGCTATCCGCCCTAGGGCCCATACAAGCCTAGCCAAAAAATGTACCCTGGCTTTCGCCACCCAAGAAATTTATTTTCCTGTGCCCCTGTCGAGCAGAGCCACAGAAGTGATCCCTGGGGTGAATTTCTCATTTCCCATCCAATCATCAAGATTTTTCTTGAAGAGTGCTAATGAGGAGCTCTGTTTGACATAGATAGGTAGTCTGTTCCAGAGTATGGGAAGTCTCTGGGACAGGAATCTATCCCTCCAGCATGTTCTGTTTATATATGTGTATTGGATCATAAGAAGTCGTATGGAAGAAACAACTTATTCAAATAAAAACTTCTTGAAGCCTACATTTTTTTTCTCTGAACAACAGCAAGGTTCACATAGTGAGACTGAAAAGGATTTAAAACTTTCATATTGCTTTAACTGTTAAAAAAAGCTTAGGGTTTGAACCGTCTTTCTGCTCATTAGATTTCATACTTATTTTGTTTCTTAGATGACTCTAAGCTGAGATCACTCGATGGATTTTCAGGCAATGTAAATTAATGTCCCAAACAAGTTTAATATAATATAACAAATTATTTTCCAAACCAGAGCATCCCAGGGCTCCGTTTTTGGGAGAATCCTTTTTCTCATTATTTATAAATGTTATCACCACAGTCATACAGTTATGCAGAGAGCATCCTTAACCTAAAGAGTGGGAAACATTCAAAAATACACAGAATCATTTGCAGTCTTATTTTATCATATGCAGACATTGGTTTGTAAAAAATAAAAAAAAAAACTTTTGCTGAGAATTTCAACTATCTTAGGCAACCCCATTATATTAATATTATAAATACCAGTGAGTCCACCTCAGCTGTTCATTCACTTTTCAGCTAAAAGTAATAATAAAGCTCAAAGCCAATTAAAATGGTAATTTATACTCACCAGATTCCTAACCCAGTACTTACTTACTGTCTCATATCGCCTACTTAGAGGCGATCTCTGCTTGACTTACAAAGCCATGTCTGACCCAGCTCTGTTAGAAATGCTACATCTGAAGAAATCCCAATCCCTCCACAGCACATGCTCCAGAGATCTCAACCTCATTACCACAATCGACAGAACATGCTGGAGGGACAGGTTCATAACCCAGAGACTGCCCATGTTATGGAATAGACTTCCCATACATGTCAAGCAGAGCGCCTCACTGGCCCTCTTCTAGAGAAATCTTGATGAGTGGATGGAAAATAGAAAATTCACCCCGGGGATCACTCCAGCAGCTTTACTCGACAGAGGCACTGGGAACTAAGGTTGGGTAGCACAATGCCAGGGAAATCCTATGGGCTAGGCTTGTAAAGGCTCCAGGGCCATTAGCCTAGTACACACCTATGAACCTATGAAAATGTACTAATTCCAGATCGAATATATACACTTCCAATTATAGCACTGTGAAGTCTTAGAAGTACGACTACTTTATAATCAAACAAAAAAGTACAGCTTTACAAATATAGCAGGCTCCCAATTTCAGTACTACCTACTATTAATTTTCCTAAAACCCTTCTAATTACTGAAATAACTTTTTTATTTGATAGAATGATATAAATGTTAATGAACCTAAATATCTGTCCACCTTTTGCAAATTAACAGAAACCTCCATAAAATACACATTATATTTAAATATGTTATTCTGATTTGGTGCGTGGTTTAGGCGGGATATATGCAAGCTATTTAAATGTAATGTATATTTTATGGAAACAGTTTCTGAAGAAGTTCCTTTAATAAATATATGGGCCGAAAGTGCTAAACCTGTTTCCTTTATCTGGTGCTTTTTTAGTTCCATTGGAGTGGCCAAGGTTTTTGGTTTCTAAGTCTATTGGTTTTCTTGGCTTCAGTGGCTGTGTTTTGAGTTTTAATACTTTTTACATAGTCACACTTCACATCACTGTATGCTGCGTGTGACACCCCACCACTGGACCAGTAATTAAGGAGGCTCGATCTTCACCAATAGCACCAGTGGGGGAACATACATTGTGAGGATGACAAGTACACACAGAGTATTTCCCAATGCAGCTCTTTGCATCAAGTGTAATTTCCCTTAAGAGCACACAGAGACCACCGTCAGTCTGGGGCTGGTTTCTCATTCTTTCTCCAGATCCCCATGCACACACACACACACACACACACACACACACACACACGCGCACACACGCACACACATGCACACACATGCGCGCGCACACACACACACACACACACACACCTGGAAAAGGCTGGGACAGGTTTACTAGCTATGCCCCCTTTTTCCCAGACTATACAGTAGTTATCACTGCAACCAGAACACCTTATCAGCTACTTTAGGGCCCTTAACAAAGGGTGTCCAATTTTACTGTGTAATGTTACTATCAATACAAATGATAGTTTAACCAAGAGCAAGGATATTAGGAGTGGCCCACAGTATCACCAGATAAATATGCAAGTACTCTGAGAACTTAAATAGCTCTACAAAGATCAGCCGCAATGAAAGGTTTAAATATATTTAATAACAAATAATAAAAAAGCAAGAAAATACTCAGTATATTTTTATAGTAACATCATTGTTCAAAATCACAGGAAATATTTAAAACAACATTGCAGGACAGTCTCAAATAAAGAAAAAATATCTAAAATGTGTTGCTATATTCCTGACTATATCTAAGAGAATTATACTGCTCCCTAGACTTACTCAGAGCAAGGAAGAAGTGTAGTCAATGGATCTTGTCAGGTCCAAGACAGAATACAGAATGCTGTCTCTAAGAGACTTCCCAAATTAATATCTCAAATATTACTGCTGGAATACCTTGCAGAATGACATAATTTCTTGTCATCTGACTCTATCCCAGGTGAAAACCCCCATTGCTGGCATCTGGCAGCATTTAGCATCTACCTGTGAAAATACATAGACCTCAGATCTTTTGGCAGATGGTGGAAGTAATAAAACAATTTACATTCCTCCACATTTAAAGACAATACAGGAAACTTCTCTAGAACAGACATTGTGTCTTCTGCTGCACAGAAACTTGAACAATAACATCTTTTTATGGCCTAGCCATAAAGTAATTTAATTTAAGTTATTGTTCTGAAGTTAACCTCCTGTATTCTAGTTTCCACTGTTAAAATATACATTTAAACAGTTACAATAGTTCATGTACATTTCTATTCTTTTCCAGTAGGACATGCTGTGGCTACATTTCAAGCATTTTGCAAAAACTTTTTTCAACACACATGTCTGCATAAACAAGTTTGATATACTATACACATGACATACAGTTGTAATACATTTGTAACACATGCATTTACATGAAACATGTTGACATTCACAAATGACACATAACCATTTACAAAATTCCAGACAGCTGGGCAGGCAGTATTGCCTTTTGTCACACTATGCATGTTCCTTCTTCATGAAGAAACCCTTTTTTTCTCCTCAAAATACTTTTAGCAATATTTATCCATTACCTTTGGACCTCCTTATCACTTATTATTTCTTACTTCAAATACTGTACTCATTTAATAAACATTAACTGCATAATTTTTCTAGAGGAACTTTTTGCAGTATTAGATGAGGTCAGAATGCTTACTCCACGAGTCATGGATAATTAATGTTATTTATTTACTTACTTATTTTTGTGTGGTTAAATAAGTTAATTTTACACAAGCAAGGGCAACTGTATCATCCAGGAAAAAATGGAAACTAGCTGAAATGCAATTGTTGAGGAATAAAATGTCTAATAATGAAAACTGAGAGGATCATGGGGCACCATAACTGTGTTCTGAGAATGATAAAAAATTGATCTGTCTGAATGTCAAGAAAGTATCAAGAACCTTGGAAGATTTGAAATTTGGTTTGTGGCATTTATCTGTATTACTGGAAGGATATATAAAAAGATTACAAATGTTTATAGTAAATGATAAGTTTCTTCATTCTTGATAGGTTACTATGATGATTAAGCAACAGCTCATTGAAGTGAGAAAAAGCATGAAGTGGTTGAGTGACCAAGCAGAAAATCCAGATCAGCAGTTAGTTTGCAATAGAGAATAAAGCTTAGAGGAAAAAAAAACAAAAAAAACAAGCCTAATCAGAAAGTGTTAGAATGAGAGGAAGGGCTGAAATTATTGGAGTATGTGAAAGCTAAAATGGTGCAGTCAACTAGTTTTATACAATCATCACTGAAAACTGAGAAAATGTGGGCTGCCTCTGGCTGTATCAAAGGGATATTATACTAAAAGTTTTACAAGCACCACTGCCAACTGCATTCGATTGAGAGTGACACTGTCAAAATGCAGTTTTCCAATGGGCAGTTTTGTGAACCCAAATACATTGACTACACCACATTGAATGGGTAGTGTAGTTCGAGTATTTGAGTTTGCAATTTTGCGTGGAGATTGCAGTTCAGTGAGGAACAATGAATTAACCCATTTCCTCACTGTAGTCTGATGTCGGAGTTGGTATATATAATTTGCAGGGGGTGCAGGGGGGATTGCCCTCCTTGCAAAATAGTAAATTACATGTATCGTTGAGTATGGAATGTCATGGTATGGTGAGCTGCATAGCATTGGTGACTGACATCACCTCTTGCTATGTTGAATACATCGAACTATGGCTGTCAATGTATTCAGTTTCGACCTGGCCGCAATTTTGCTGTTCCGGATTCAGGATTTTGGGTCAACCATGTGACCGGTCGACCTATGCAGTTTCAAGGTTTCAATAGTAAACCATGCTAAAACCAGTATTATTGTAGTGCAGCTTATGAATACATTTGTAAATAAGAAGGTATTGTGGCAATTATGGCAGCTAGGGAGGGAATGTATCGCAGAGAGCTGAATGGTGTGTGTAGATCATGATTACATGGATGCAACTTTCCTACAGGAACTACAGTTTACGAATATAAACCGGAGTATTGCATGTTCATCACAGCAGTATTAAAATTGCTTTCTGTGGAAGGAGTGCTCAGAAACTAAATAGCGTCTGACTTTTCCAGCAGTGTTGAAAGTGATTTCTATGGAAGGAGTACTGACTTTTACTAATGATGATGAAACAATTGCTTAGTTAAGAGAGTTGTCACTGCATTACTTTTTGTGATATAACTGAAACAGAATATATGGGATTTGCAAGTCCACATAACTCAGTGAATTTAATGGAAGTGGAAGAGCAATAGAAGGAACAGAATAAATTGAACAGAAAAGGGAGAGTGTTTCAATGAACTGTATCAACAGAGAGAGAAATGATATGAGAGATTTCACATTGCTGCAAATTCACAGATCCTAACTGTACCAAGACTGTGCACAGAAATAAAAGCCAGCACCTTTCATTGTGGCTGATCTTTGTAGAGCTATCATGGGCAGAACCATGTTTAAATAGTTTTATTAAGATCCAGAAGGATGTTCATTACTGAGAAGTGATTTCTTATAGTAGATTTCCTTACAGCTTTATTTTTAGAAGCAACCAAATGTGCTATTTATTAGAATGATTGGAATTTATGTGTATAGACAATAAAAGGATTCCCTGATTTCATTTATTTTTCTTCACAGTTTAAATAATGTCAGTAGAAGAGCATGGCTCCTCCATTCATTTATTTTTCTTCATAGTTTAATTAATGTCAGTAAAGAGCTGAGTATATTGGGAAATGCGATAATTGTACTGACAGCATATGCATTATGATGGATTAGCTAACTACTTTTAGCATACAGGAAAGTCTAATTTATGTAAATATAAAAAGTGGGTATAAAAGGTGAGTGCAAAAAATACATCTACATCCATCTGTCTGTCAATCTATCTAGCTATCTGTGTATAGGGATGCATGTTGTATCATCAAAGAAGCAACATACCAAACTGCAACTTATTGAGTTCAAATGCTCGAAAATCAAACTATTGAAAAAAAAAAACGAACTCAAACTGCACCCTCCCCACCCCCTGCCAATTATATATACCAACTCCAAGATCATCATATAATAAGGAAAGTGCAATTCACAGATCCAAACTGTACCAAGACTGTGCACAGAAATAAAAGCCAGCACGCTTTTATTTCATTTGAAAGAAGAAACGTTTGACAAAACAAATGTCTGCCATATATACATATACAGAGAGAGAGAGAGAAAGAGAGAAAAGGAGACTTTAATTTTATGGTGGAAGAACAAAAGACTGCGGGTTTTATTCCCATGCTAGCTGCAGGATTTGTTTTCCAGTATTCTCAATGCAGTGCAGCATACGGCGGTGCTGCATTCCTGAGTGTGCTGTCCTTCAAATGACATGTTAAAACTCAAGTGCAATCTGACTGAGCTGGTGGTAACTCAGGTGGATATAACAGACATCAGTGCACTTCTGAAACGAGTAGTTTAGTTTCTTCAGTACCACAGCCATAGTTTCCCCAGTTAATATCAATACCACCTTGGGTCTCTCTCTGCAAAGAGGCTAATGGGACTAACTCAGTCAACAAAGCACGAATAAAGAAATAAATACCTGGCCAACTCATACTGAAAAAAATGTGGCATGAACTCTGCCTCAGGAACACTTACTAATCTACAGCACTCAGCACTGCTTCTGATTTAACATTTTATAATAAGTTCTCTTTATTTACATCTAGGCACCATAAGCATAGATTATAAATGCCTTATCTAATCTATGTCTACAGTGATTATTATATGTTCGAACACTGCCTTTGAAAAGTGGTAGACTGCCTATCTGTTTAACCAGCTGTTACTCCTATTGCAATTATTGCTTTTATTGCCAGGGTCATGGCTGAAAAGGGTCAACAGACTAGCCAACCAACCTTATACAACTCTATTAATAAGTAAAGACCGGCATATGCCTCAGTGACAGCTTGAGCCTATT